>NC_090743.1:108093115-108195615 GCF_036898095.1 Palaemon carinicauda | reverse complement strand
TCATTCCCTCTTTATTCTTTATTCATTTATTTATTAAACATCGGTATTTAAAAAATGAACAGCATTCTGCGCCGGTGCTCGTCTTAGACTATCAATTTTAATTCCTAGCTTCTCAGTATCTCTCCAGAAAAGAAATCTCTCCCGAGTGGCAGCATGAAACACCTTCACTTTACCATTCCAACCTGGAACCATGAGAAATTTGTGTGAAGCCAAGAAAAGATATTCATTAGTGGGATTCAGAATTAAGGCACTTTTATACAATTTTTATCACATTCTTTTATAATTATTCCAATTAACAAAAATATCTTGGTTGATTTTAAAGCAAAAAGGCAATTTAAAAATTAAACTTAGCCGGTGAATATATAAATAGCTGAAGTCTCCGACGGCCCGACAGATTCCAAAAAACTCGCGAGCGATCGCCATGAAGGTAGCGGGTGTGCCCACCAGCGCCGACTATCGGCCAGATACCGCATATACTTCTCAACCACTCCAGTTCTTCTCTGTCGGTGTCACCGACAACATTGGTTCCGCTCGCTCTAGACCTCTAGTTTTCTACCGAATTGGTGAAGTACTTGGTTTTGGTTTTATTGCTTTCGCCGTGTTGGATTATTCAATACTATCTTCAAAAGAAATGCTTTTGAAAGGAGAGGAAAATTTTTTTGCCCTTGCTTTTTTAATCTCGCTCTGGTTTTTCCATAGAGAAAAGATGGCCGACCCTTCCCTCAGTGTACGGAAGTGTGTTAAAGGCTTTTAGTAATTATTTTATCACTTTATAAATTATTGTTGATATTTATAGATTTACCTCTATATATTTTATATCTCACCCGCCTTTATTAGGCCTCTTCGATTAGCTTTCCATTTATACTAAACATCGAGATAAATTTTATGTTTTTGTTTATATGCGGCCTTTACCTATTCTTTGTAGGCGGTCCTAACTTGGAAAACGAAGTTAAACAACGTTGAGCCCATTCAACTTTTATTTTTGTTTAGATTAAAACAGTTGCTCTGTAAGAGTGATGAGATGAATATTTTTAGAAAATATTTTAAGAAATTTATTCTTTGAATAGTCTTCGTGCTGTTTTTTCAAAGATGAACTAACGTTTGGTTTATTTATGCTACGCAGTTTGCGCTCTATCGTTACGATAGAGAAAGAGAGAATCACGGTTTCACTTTGCAGAAAGAGTAAATTGATTTTGACGTTTTGTTCATTCTTCTTTCAAACTGAAGTTTTTTAGATACTAATTTAAAGGAACATGTTAATTTTCAATTTCTTAGTCCTTTCAGTTTTTTCCTTTAGTCAAATAACCTGTTATTGACGAAGGGTGAGTGGGCCATTCTCTTGTGAGAGAGAGAGAGAGAGAGAGAGAGAGAGAGAGAGAGAGAGAGAGGAGAGAGAGAGAGAGAGAGAGAGGAGAGAGAGAGAGAGAGAGAGATATATATATATATATCCGATCTTTATTCTCGTCCCAAGTCTCTGTACAAGGAGTTTGGGAGCGAGTAACGTTGTTCTCGATTCAGTTTTTTTACTCGTCCCAAGTCTCTGTACGGGGAGAGAGGATAAAACGTTTTAGTTTTTATTCTCGTCCCAAGGCACTGTATGGTGAGAGATTGAAAACGTAGTCCTTAGTGAACTAGTGTTTAGTCTCATCCCTAGTCACTGATCTTTTTAACTTTATATATTTCCGTTTTATTCGATATATATGTATATGTTTATTGATTTTTGCATGTGTGTTTCATTTTGTACTAATGTGTTTCATTATACGACTCATTTCGCAATTCTAACCTTTTGATTTAAGGGAGAATTGCGTGCTTCAGGTAGAAATCAGTTTTATTCATGTCTAATGTGAAATTATTAAAAAATGCGATATCAGTGAAGTAAGTGCAAAAAACATGTTCTGTGTTGCGGAGGGTTCGTTTGTTCGTGCTTGTCACTTGCCTAGTCCGAGACCTCTTTCAGACTCCCCTGCACCAGGGAGAAGGAATGTCGTAGGACCTAAGGGAGTGAGGAGTGTAAACCAATGAACAGACGTTCCCTCAAAGGTATCAGACGTTGCTCGTCAAGCACTTCCTTGCCATAAGACAGGAGAGACGAAGTTTCTCCTCGTCTTCCGATGATTCGTCTCTTTAAAAGCCTGGGCGTAAAGTTTCGAGACGGTTGAAACGTTTATTAGTTCCTTCAGAACAAGTTCAACGTCCTAGCTGTATTGAATTGAATATAGGATTTAGGCATTAAGCCAAGCACTGGGGCATCAAAGGCCATTCAGCGCTATATAATGAAAATCATTCAATCATATCTGTACACTCACACCATTTAGTATCATTTTAACCTTTAATACAAATCGTAACACTTTCATACAATAAAATCTAGGTGTGAAATAAATAGGGATTAAAAGGGTAAAATAAATAAATAAATTAATAAAATCAATTATAGCTCATAATATAACCCAATACTTTGTACAAATTTTCTCAAGTTCAGGGTATTACAGTTTTCCCCCAGTATATCTCTTAAAGGTTTGTCCTGGAGTAAATGTGTCCTCCTCTGAAGATTAAAAACAGGACAATCGACTAAAATGTGTTTAACATCCATTGTCACTTGACAGGTATTACAAAGAGGGGCCTGTCTCCCTTCCCCACTCTTCATATAATAATTGTGCGTTGCATGTGTATGGCCAATACGCAGCCTAGTTAAAATAATGGTATCCCTTCTACTTGTAGAATTACAAGATGACCATTTATCCACCAATGGGTGGATTTGTTTCAATTTTGTATTGGTGGTCAGTTCAGACCATCGAGCTTGCCACTTATTTTTACAGTAAAGATGAATCTCACTTTTAAGATCTTTGTAAGGAATACTCAAGGGGGATGGATTACTTAGCCCTGAAGCTTCCTTTGCTGCCTTATCTACTTGTTCATTCCCATCCACCCCAACATGGGCAGGGACCCAACAGAAGTGAACACTGATACTCTTCCTAGACTGCAGAAGTACTAACCAGTCCTGCACCTCTTGTACTAGATGATGGCCTGGCATAATTTGTTTTAATGAGAGTAAAACACTATTGGAATCCGTAAAAATTGTATAAAAACTATTTTGGTTGCCATTTTTAAAAATATGTTGGACTGCGAGAATTATTGCGTACAGCTCAGCAGTAAAAATTGAACAAGAGGATGGGAGTTTCCTTCTAATAACAATATCCCCCACCACAGCTGCACTTCCAACTCCTGCAGCCGATTTGGAGCCATCTGTAAAAACATGTTTCCCATGATGTTGAGCAGCATGATTTAAAAACTCACTTTTCATTACCCTACTAGGTAAGGTATTTTTCCCTCCTGCCGTAAAACATACTTTAACAGGTGGATTACACCAAGGAGGAGACTTGGGATATCCTACCTCTGCTATCTGTGCTGTTAACAAGCCTACTTCTCTAGCATCATTTTTCAGCTGTACTTCCAAAGGCTTAGGCACTCTAGATCTGTTAGGAGCCCGATCTAAAGGCGCCCTAACATATTTACAGTTAGGATTGTTTCTCACAGCAAGGGACCTAGCTAAAAACCTCAAACTCAACTCCTCTCTGCGAATGGAAAGGGGAGGTATGCCAGAATCAACATAGAGACTGTCAATGGGAGATGTTCTGTAAGCACCTGTGCAGATGCGAAGCCCAGCATTGTGAACAATATCAAGTTTTCCAAGTAAAGTCTTTGTAGCTGACCCATATATTTGGCATGCATAGTCTAACTTGCTCAGACACAAAGATGTATAAATTCTAAGCAAAGTTGTTCTATCAGCACCCCAATCAAAATGCGATATCACTTTCAGAATGTTCAGTGACTTCTTAACCCTGATAGATAGGTCATTTATGTGGGGACCAAATGTCATTTTCTTGTCGAAAATGACTCCAAGAAACTTGACACTATCCTCATATGGCAAAATACAATCATTTAAGAAAAGGGTGGGGATCTCTTCCCTTTTACGAGTACGAGTAAAGCGAATGGCTTTGGTCTTCTGAGGAGAAAACATGAATCCACGAGAATTTGCCCATGCGGAAGCAGCATTTATTGCAATTTGAAGATTTTGGCATGCTTGAAGTGCAGATGATCCACTACAATAAATTGCAAAGTCATCGACAAATAGTGATCCTTGTATGCCAGGAGGTATGTGACTAATGAGACTATTAATAGCAACAGCAAACAAGGTCACACTCAATACGCTACCTTGGGGGACACCTTCTTCTTGCATGTAGGATGAAGATAGTTCTGACCCTACTCTCACTTTAATGGAGCGGTTTGATAAAAATTCTTCAATAAAAGAGAACATATGTCCTCCTATACCCCACGAGGCCAATTGCTTTAAAATACCACCCCTCCAGGTGGTGTCATATGCCTTTTCGAGGTCAAAAAAGACACCCACCACCTGGTTTTGGTTAGAAAAAGCATTTGAAATTTCCCTTGATAACATCAGCAAAGGGTCTAGAGTACTTCGGTTCTTCCTAAAACCAAACTGTCTGTTAGATAAAAGATTTTTTGATTCTAGATACCACACAAGTCTGTTGTTGATCATTCTCTCAAATAGTTTGCATATGCAACTGGTCAAGGATATGGGCCTATAACTAGATGGCAGTTCTGGGTCTTTACCAGACTTGTGGCCTGGAATTACAATTGAAGTATGCCAGGAATCAGGAGATGTATGGGAAGCCCATAGACCATTAAAGGTTTCTAATAAAAATTCCTTGGTATCCACTGGAAGATGTGATATCATTTCATACCGGATGCCATCCTCACCTGGGGCAGTTAAAGAAGAGCTGGAGATAGCATTTTGCATCTCCTCCATACTAAAAGCCAGGTTAAAAGCTTCAGTATTTGAAGAAGCAGGAGGAACAACAGTTGTTGATGCTCTAATTTGTTGAAATGCTGGGGAATAGTTGTCAGCACTTGATACATGAGCAAAGTGCTTAGCAAGAACCTCTGCTACATCTTTGGGGTCAGATATATATCTATTATTTTCCCTTAATATTGGTAGAGGCTTAGGGACGAATTTACCTTGAAGTTTTCTAATCTTGTCCCATATTTCCTTTGAAGGAGTTTTGGTATTAATATTAGATATATATTTCTTCCAAGATGCTCTCTTTGCTTTTTTAAAAATTCTTTTTTGTTTGGCACAGGCTCTGAGATATGCTATTCTATCTGCTAAATAGTTTGTCCTCAAGTATCTTCTGAAGCAAGTTCGGGTCACTTTTCTTGCGTTGGCACATTCTTTACTCCACCAAGGAACTACAGAGCGATGAGGTAAACCGCATGTTTTAGGTATAAACTTGCTAGCATTATCATCAATAATATTTTCAAGATGTTGATAGGCATGCACTGGAGATGTAAATTCATCATATTCTTTATCTGTGTGTGAACAGTTTTCATAAGCTGCCCAGTCTGCCTCATCTATCTTCCATTTTGGTGGACACTGAGAAGGAAGATTATGGACATAATTTAACATTATTGGCCAATGGTCACTGCCATGTAGGTGTTCATTTACTGACCAAAGGTAGTCCAATCGAATGGATGAGGAACAGATTGACAAATCAATGGCTGATGTAGAGTTGTGGAATACATCATACCTAGTTGGAGAACCATCATTCATTAGTATGACATCATTGTTGTCGATTAATTCTTCAACAAGATTACCCCATCTATCGCACACATTTCCACCCCATAAAGTATGCTTTGCATTAAAATCACCCATCAAAATAAAAGGGGCAGGAAGCTGATTGATCAAGTCTTGGAGGTCAGAAAGTCTAAGCCTTCTTGGATTACCAGCATGATCTAAGAGGAAAAGTTCTAAGGATGGTTCAATATATAGCGAGCATAAAGTAATTTTTTTCCCGATATGAGTTCTAACTGCACATGCCTGTAGTGGTGTATTGAGTGAGATTGTTTCAAATTTTACAGATTTGTGAATAATAAAACCTGTACCACCTTGAGCTCTTGCAGCTTGCAAAGGAGGGGATCTACAAAAATGATAATTGAGTCCAGGATTAAATGGTTTGTCACTGATCTTGGTTTCCTGTAGACAAATTACCTTCGTGTCTGAGTCCCTAGTTAAAGTTTTTATTTGCTCAATGCTAGTACTTAGACCTCTGCAATTCCACTGGATGATAGACATTATCTTTTGTTATTATTTTTCTTTGTCTCATTTGTCTTTTGGGACTTTTCAGATGAAGCCATGTAAGGCCTGGAGATGGAAGGCTTTACTAGGCCACCACTCTTCTTTTCTTTCTTTCTAGGATCTTTATAAGAGTCAACCTTAGGATCATGAGCAGTAGGGCACTTACCTGACTTAGATGAAGGTGAGGATGATGGGGACCTTTTCCTCTTTGGAAGATCTTGTTTTCCAATCTCCATCAAATCAGGTAGAGATTCTGCCTGAGACAATACATTTAAGGTGGTGGAAGCCACATTGGCTTCCTTGGAGGATTGCGCTAGAACTTCAACAGTTCGAGCACTTAACCCAGAAGGCTGGGCTACTACCTCTAGGGGAGATGCTCCTATCAGTGACAATACTTTTGGTGTATTGGAAACCATATTGACCTCTTTGGAGGTTTGTGCTCTGGCTTTTATAGGCGGAGCACTTGACCCAGATGGCTGGGCTACTACCACTAAGGGAGATGCACCTGACGGGCCAGGTGCTGCCACTGGTCCCCCTGTGGTAGTAAGGGGTAGTGGATTATAATCTTTTGTTGGCATCTTAACCGCGTGAGCAAAATTAAGTTGCCGATTGAGTAAATGCTTTGCATAACCTACACTTATATGTTCAGCATTTGCTTTCAAGATTGCAGCTTCTTCTTTCTTGTATTCTCTACATCTTTTATCATTTGATTTATGATGATCTTTACAGTTTGCACAGGTTGTATCTCTGTTGCATTGGCCATGTTCTAACAAAGAACAGTTAATACAGATCTTCGTATTATTGCAGTACCGGGAAGGGTGACCGTACTTGAAACAATTAAAGCATTGTAAAGGCCTAGGTTTATACTCTCGAACACGTACTCTTTCATTCTCAATAATTATATGATCTGGTATAACAGGGGTTTCAAATGTTAAAACTACCATGCTTGTTTGAGGGATCTTACTTACTTTCCAAACATTAGCAGGGCACATGTCCAGAATTTCCGGTTCTGAGAATTCATATAGATCTCTATCAAAAACTACTCCTTTACCATAGCTGAAGCTCATATGTGGTTTAATATCCTTAATAGGATCAATTTCTGCAATCTTCATGCCACAAAGCATGTGAGCTTGAGTATCTGATTTTGCATTAATCAAAACAGATTGCTTACCATATCTACTAATATCCTTACTTTTAATCAAACCAACTTTTTTTTGTATAAATTTACTAATCTTATAATAGTTATAATTATCCATCTTCCCAGATGCAATTATCCATGTTGGGGGCTTGGGGGTTCTTACTTCTGGAAGTCTATGCTCTATTTCTTTTTCCATCCATTCTTCTGGTTTATATACCTCTAGGTGTCTTGGTGCTTTATCACATAGAGCCCCAGAAATCAAACAATTGTCAATTTTTATGCTCTCTAAATTTTTATTTGCTTCTAAAGCAATCTCAAAACTTGAAAATGATACCCAAGCTTCCCAAAAGCCTTTACTACCATTAAGCTCCATTAAAATTTCTTTGATTGCCCCAAATCTACAGAAGGCTTCATGAATTATGTCATAGCTACAACCAATTGGTATGTTTTTTAAGTGGAGAATTTTCAGATTTTTTGTTGGATCTGGTAATGAGCCAGAACCAGAGAGTAAAGTATCACTGTTAATACAAGCATCATTTTCCACCAGTGCCGATAAATTGTCTTTAACAACACTGGTCAGAGAAGTATTGTTGGAGGAATCCTTTTTATTGCAGAGGTTGTCAACAGAGCTTTCCCTATTTAAACAAGCAGAAGTCGTCAACGGTGTCTGGGGTTCGCCATTTGATCCAGGGGTACGGGGAATATTAAGTTTACTCATTAATTATTTTTTCAGGGGGAGGGAAGGGGTCATAATAACAATGAAAAAAAACAATGGAAAAAAATAAAGTTCAAGGGAGAGAAAAAATTAAGACTGTCTGAAATTCCAAAGAAGACACCGTTAGCCTTTCCTGGAATTAATTTCTCCACCAATGACACCTGTAAAAGCTGCTTACCAAATGTCCACTCCCTACCCTACCACAAAGGGATGGTACCACTATGATTAGAGTGGCTCAAGTGTATGCCAAACCCGCTTGATGGGACAGAGCATTTCAAGAATACAATCATCCCCACTCTAATCATAGTGGCAGGCAAACCGGACAGAATGCCGAGAGTCCTATCTCTATGAAATCGCCAACCCCTGGAATCCGAAGGCCAAATTTCCTACGAGATAGTTCCGCGTGCCAGTATGGGAATACTGACACTCCTAGGTGTCCAAACATTTTCGGGCAGTTGGCAAGACCACCACAGCTCCCACAATTGATTTTGAAATAAAAACCGATCATGGATACAATGTCCCCTCTAAAAAACCTGGACAGTGAAATGGGTAAGAGAGTTTTGACAGCAAGGTTGGAGACAGCTGATAATTATGAAGGAGGAATAAGCAATAAGAGGTAATAGAAAAAGAATGAGAGAAATTTAGAGTCAAACTGAGGAAAAGAAATTCCCCAGTTCGAGAGCCCTCTTGCCCGTCACTAGCCTTCAGCACGGGAATGATATGCCGTGCTGAAGCCCAATGACTTCATCAAGGCATTCTCTCGTTAAGAGGGAACGTCCTAGCTGTAGTCATCATAAGAGTCCCGTTCATAGCGATGACGTTCATGTACAGACGTTTCTGCCACAGACTCGACGTGACGTTGAGCGGTAGACACCGTAGACACAACGTGACGTCGAGTGTCAGTCACCGTAGTCACGATATAGTCTCGATCAGCAGTCACTGCTGTTACTACGTGACGTTTGAACGTCAGCCACCGCAGTCACAGGTTGATCCGAAGTTAAGTGTTTTGCAAGATATGCTGTTAAAGCTTTCTTCTTTAATAGAAGCTTTCGATCCTGTTCCTGTGCGAAAGGATCCTTTGCTTTTTGTACGTCACGGTTCTGGGATACGTGATTCGGGTCTTCAACCTTCTAGACAAGCTTTGTTACGCCACGCTGACGTTATCCCTAGTGACAGCTTTGCTGTTAAACGAGATGCGGAGCATAAATCTCGATGTAACTTTGATCGCTTTGAACGTCAGCCACCGCAGTCACAGCGTGACGTTGAGCTGCAGACACCGCAGACACGACGTGACGTTGAGCGGTAGACACCGTAGACATGACGTGACGTCGAGGGTCAGTCATCGTAGTCACGATATAGCATCGAACAGCAGTCACCGCTGTTACTACGGGACGTTTGAACGTCAGTTACTTCTGTCACGACGTGTAGTAGAATAACATTCTCTGCAGTCACAACGTGACATCGACCCTCCAACTTTAACTTCTGTTCATATACAAGTTGATGTAGCCTGTCAGGCTTTTCCTTCACGTCATTCTGAATATAAATCTCCTTCTCGCAAGACTTTAGATTTATCAGATGATGTGCCTTCTGAAGAAGTTGATGACCCCTTTTCAACTAATGTACCTTTGGGGAGTCATTCAGAAGAGGAGTAACCTAGGGTGGTCCAACTATCCCTTGTTTCCTAATTATGAATTTCTTTAGTGAAATTTTGTCCTACTCGTTTTGTAACGGCTGCTCCGCCGTCTGAGTTTACTCTTGGCATGACTTTCTTCGACTCCTACATTTACGAAGTCAGTTCTCTCTTGGTCTTCCAAGAGGGCCATGCTCTTACTGGGAGACTGGTTGGAATCCAGGAGAAGTTTAGGAAAGTCTGCTTTTGCTTTTCCTCCTTCTTAATTAGCTTCTCACTCGGGCGTCTGGTGTGACACAGGAGAAGCTCGAGGAGAAGTTCTCGGCTTGGGAGTACTTGCCTCTGCCCAGGGAGACTTCTTAAGCCTAGTGGACTCTCCTCGTCGTCTAGCCATGAGACGCTCCAAGATTTTATGGTCTGCTTCAGAGCTAGACCATCTCCTGTTAGGAGTTTTTTCGAGCGTTTGAAGTTTTTATTTGTTGGATTGGTCCCTGGGAGCCTTAAGTGAGAAGGTCTCTCCAGCTGTCAATGTATTGCTGTACAATTATGTCATGCATGAACAAGGCTATCAGGGATGGCTCCAATGATCTGGCAGCCACGTTCACTGCAGGAACAAGGCTATCAGGGATGGCTCCAATGATCTGGCAGCCACGTTCACTGCAGGAGTACTTAAGATGTAAGTGCGCTCAATGTGTTCATTGTCAAGACAAAGTTCACGATGAAGACTACCAAATCTGTCTTGGCAGCAGTAAGGGAAGGCGACTGGATGGTCTCTCTCGACCTTCAGTATGCATACTTCCACATCCCGATTCATCCAAACTTTCAACATCTGAGGTTTGTGGACGGGAAAATAATGTACCAATTTCGAGCACTGTGCTTCGGCCTCATTCCTGCTCCTCTTGTTTTTACAAGGCCCTTGCAAAATGTAGCAAGCTTTCTACATTTTTTGAGGATTCAGAGCCTCCCTTTATTTTGACGACTGGCTAATCAGGGTGTCGTCATTAAATCGTTGTCTGGAGAGCCTCTAATGGACATTAGACCTAACCAAGGAGCTAGGTCTCATAGTGAACGTAGAGAAGTCGTAACTTACAGTACCCCATCCCAGACTATTCTTTATTTGGGAATGGAGATACAGTGTCGGATTTTTCGGGCCTTTTCGTCTCCCACAAGAATGGAACAAGCTCTGTTAAAAGTCCTTCATTTGCAAGAGAAAAACAGTTGCTCTGTAAGAGTTTGAACGAGCCTCGTGGGAACTCTTTCATCGCTGGAGTAGTTTATCTCTCTGGGGAGACTCAACCTTTGCCCTCTCCAATTTCACCTAAACCATTGGAACAAGGAGAAGGGCTTAGAGAGTATCTCTTTCCCAATCTCCAACTCAGTCTAGACATGTCTGACTTGGTGGGACAGCAACATCAGACTTCGAGAAGGTCTTTCTCTTGCGATCAAGAACCCAAACCATGTGTTGTATTCAGATGCATCGGATTTGGGTTAGGGAGCTCCACTGGACAGTCTGGAATGCTCGGGTCTTTGGTCCACAGATCAGAAGGAACTCCATTTAAGGCAAGTAACATCTCTCCTTTGGCGAGATTTGTGCAAGGAAAAATGAATGTCTTGGCGGACTACCTCAGCAGAAGAGGACAAGTCATCTCCATGGAGTGGACGTTGCACAAGACTGTGTGCGAGAAGCTATGGATGACATGGGGTCAACCCACCATAGATCTTTTTGCGACTTCACTGACAAAGAGGCTCTCGACTTACTACTTTCCAGTTCCAGATCCAGAGGCACCCCACATAGACGCTTTCCTGCTGGACTGGTCTCACCTGGACGTTTATGCCTTTCCACCTTTCAAGATCCTAAACAAGGTGCTGCAGAAGTTCACCTCTCACGAAGGGACCAGGTTGACGTTGGTTGCTCCACTCTGGCCCGCGAGAGAGTGGTTCACAGAGGTACTTCTATGGCTGGTAGACGTTCCAAGAAGTCTGCCGTTGCGGATGGATCTCTTGTGACAGCCTCACGTAAAGAGATTTCATTAAAGCCTCCCCACGCTTCGTCTAACTGCCTTCAGACTATCGAAAGACTCTCTTTAGCTCGAGGGTTTTCGAAGGAGGCAGCTAGAGCGATCGCGAGGGCTAGAAGATCCTCTACCATCAGGATCTATCAGTCGAAATGGGAGGTATTTAGAGACTGGTGCAAGTCCTCCTCTATTTCCTCTTCCGAGTGCCTCTGTAGCGCAGATTGCTGATTTTCTGCTTTATCTGAGAAACGGTCGCTCCCTCTCTGCATCCACCATTAAAGGCTACAGAAGCATGTTAGCTTCTGTTTTCAGGCATAGGGGTTTGGATCTTTCTAATAACAAAGATCTCCAAGACCTACTTAAGTCTTTCGAGACTTCCAAGGAGCGTCATATTTCGACTCCTGCTTGGAACTTGGACGTGGTCCTACAGTTCCTTATGTCAGACAGGTTTGAACCATTAAATTCAGCCTCCCTGAAGGATCTTACCCTCAAGACCCTTTTTTTTTGGTGAGCTTGGCTTCGGCTAAAAGGGTTAGTGAGATACATGCTTTTAGCAAGAACATCGGCTTCTCCACTAATAAAGCAGTATGCGCTCTTCAACTTGGTTTTTTGGCCAAGAATGAACTTCCGTCTCGTCCTTGGCCTAAATCATTTGAAATCCCCAGTCTTTCTGAGATTGTGGGGAATGAAGTTGAAAGAGTGCTGTGCCCTGTTAGAGCTCTTAAATTTTATTTATCCAGAGCTAAACCGCTACGAGGTTGTTCAGAGGCTTTATGGTGCTCCGTTAAAAAGCCCTCTTTGCCCATGTCTAAGAATGCGTGGTCTTATTTTATTAGACTTTTGATTCGGGAGGCACACTCTCATTTAAGTGAGAAGGATTGTAATTTACTTAAAGTCAAGGCTCATGAAGTCAGAGCGATAGCAACTTCAGTAGCGTTTAAGCAAAATAGATCCATTAAAAGTATTATGGACGCGACCTTTTGGAGAGGCAAGTCGGTATTCGCTTCATATTACTTGAAAGATGTCCAGACTCTTTATGAGGACTGCTACACACTGGGACCATTCGTAGCAGCGAGTGCAGAAGTGGGTGAAGGCTCCACCACTACATTCCCTTAATCCCAATATTCTTTTAATCTACTCTTGAAATTTTTAATCTTATTTTGGGTTGTACGGGAGACTAAGAAGTCTTTCACAATCTTTTTGATTTGGCGGGTGGTCAAAATGTTGTTTCTTGAGAGCGCCCAGATTAAGGGTATTGATGAGGTCCTGTTATAGGGGTGTTCGCCCTGGATATAACAGCTCCTGGGAGTCTTTCAGCATCCTGAGAGGATGGCTGGGCTTCGTGAGGAAAGCGGACTAATGAGGCAAAGTAATCATCAGAGTCAGCTTCCTTACCAGGTACCTATACTTAAGTTTGTTTTTATGAAATATTTGTCAAAAACTCTTGAGCATATATGCCTTTATTGTTATAATACTGGTCTCTACCCACCACCATGGGTGTGAATCAGCTATTTATATATTCACCGGCTAAGTTTAATATTTAAAAATGATATTTTCATTATAAAATAAATTTTTGAATATACTTACCCGGTGAATATATAATATTAAAGGCCCTCCCTTCCTCCCCGATAGAGACCCTGCGGACTGAGAAGAACTGGAGTGGTTGAGAAGTATATGCGGTATCTGGCCGATAGTCGGCGCTGGTGGGCACACCCGCTACCTTCATGGCGATTGCTCGCGAGTTTTTTGGAATCTGTCGGGCCGTCGGAGACGTCAGCTATTTATATATTCACCGGGCAAGTATATTCAAAAATTTATTTTATAATGAAAATATCATATTATCCGACAAGAGCACTTTCGTGTGAGCATATTGACTGAAAAATTTGTGGTATGAGGAGAAATACACAACATAAAGATCTACAGTAACCAAGTAGTATAGCTTCGAGTCGGGCAAATGTTGGTATAAGGATCCATACTAATATATCCTCCAAACATTTAATGGACGGCGACTCCATAATTAGTTTTTTTTTTCCCAAAAATTACCCATTACTTGGATCAGCATTTATATCATACCAAATAATCCCATTATCTACACTCTGTGATAATTGTCTCCAATTTTGCCATAGGGCCTCGGTAATTATCAAGCGAGTTAAAGCTCTTACAATAGGCAAGAGTGGCTTCCGACTGAAAGACTGAGATGGCACACTCCCTTGAATCTGAATGAATTGGAAATATTTTATAGTAAAGTATCTTTTATGGATTACAAAATGTTGTGATCTATGAATATTTAAAGGCCGATGAAAGTCTTTAGCAGTCGATCTAGTATTCTAAAAATACCGATGATTTTTTTGAAGTATAATACAATAGTTTTTATTGGAAACTAGTATCAAGCAAATTTTTTTTTATGCATGAATGTCTAAAAATGAATTTATACAGTGATCAATTACTATATATATCTCTCTCTCTCTCTCTCTCTCTCTCTCTCTCTCTCTCTCTCTCTCTCTCTCTCTCTCTCTCTCTCTCTCTCTCTCTCTCTCTCTCTCTCTCTCTCTCTCTCTCTCTCTCTCTCTCATATTTGTGGTTTTTTTAACTATTTTACTTCAAGCCATAAATGAAATTCTAAGACTATTGTCGGAACTCGGAACAATCACATGTAGCTGTTAACAGAAGGAACTGTTTAGCTATAACACTCCATTAATTTCTAGATGCTTTTATGGATTCAAGATATAAATATACATATATATGTGTGAGTGTGTGTTGTGTATTTGTATTGGATAGTCAAGACAATCAATGATACCATAGTATGAAATATAAATATGACAACCAAATTTGTAATATTTTAAAGAGTTCGCTGAAGTTGGACAATGCTCCACCCGTTTCCTAAGAATTAGTTAGAAGAGCAACTCATTATTTGTTTTGTCATGGGAACACTAGAGACCTCTTACGAACGATTCATCCAGAGTGTCAGCGGACTATTGAATCCAAGTGTACTATGAAGGTCGATGGTGATCTAGACTGGACTCAAAGCCTTCACTTGGATTTCACTGTAATGCAAGTAAGAAGGCCTTAAATTTTCAGTTTTGAGGTATTACTGCTTTGACTGGCCAGACAGTACAACATTGGATCCCTCTCTCTCTCTGGTTATGGCTCTTTTTCTTTGGCCTACACATAGCACCGAACAGTGTGGCCTATTCTTTCCACATTCTCCTCTGTCCTCATACATCATGGTAAGGATAGAAGAGACTCTTTAGCAATAGTAAGCAGCTCTTCTAGGAGATTCTAGGAGAAGGACACTCCAAAATCAAATCGTTGTTTCCTAGTCTTGGGTAGTGACATGGTCTTCCATTGTCTTGGGTAGAATTCTCTTGCTTGAGGGTACGCCTGGGCACACTATTCTATCTTATTTCTCTTCCTCTTGGATTTTTTTAGTTTTATAGCTTATATATGAAAAATTTAATTTAATTTACAGTTTTTAAAATTTATTTTGTGTCGTAGTTTGATTTATTACCTTGTTGACTTTAATCACTGGGAATATTTTTCCCTGGTGCAGCCCTTGGGCTTACAGCATTCTGTTTTCCAACTAGGGTTGTAGGTTAACAAGTAATAATAATGATATAATTTTGCGTAACACGATGTTCATATGACTTCACCCCTGGAAAAGAATTTTATCCTCTGGTATCAAAGGTTTTTTATAAGCCGACCACAGTTCGCAAATTATTCACTTTTGATCTCTTATACAGTAGTAATTTTATCTATTAGAGAGGAAGGGCATACCTCTTAACGGAGACTATCCTCCGCCTAAGGCAGACTTCCCTATAAATTACTCTGAAGTTTGTATCCTTGTGGAAATAAACTGAGAATTTAAAAAATTTGTATTTTCTCTAGTTATACAAACCCGAGTCATTTATCAGATGGCACCTCAATACCGCAAGTCTTTGACCAGGAGAGTATGGAGAAACGTCATGTCCAGGTGTTCTACATGGCATGCGATTTGGTTGCTTAATAACTATGTATTTCACGATTCAATCAAACCAATGTTCTTTGGCTGGTCGTAGAGAAAACGAGACTAGGAGTAACCTTATAAATATCTCAGGTTTGGAAAGCTAGGAAAAAACAAATTTAAAAAAAAATTAGTTTTTCTTTATATTTAAACTTAAGGGTTTGATTTTATTTTACCAAAGAAAATATAATATATAAACTACAGCAGAAACCCACAATATACTGTAGAGGAGTCAATAATAGAATTTTACATAAGCTGTGAAGTATTAGATTGGAAAATTCAAGATATTCTGAAGATGCGGAAGGTAAACAGTGATATGAAAAAGGGGATTACTGTAAGAAATAGTTTTGTTTTTGTTGGGCTCATTCAAATGTCCAACGGAACGAATTATCATACAGTACGGTATTATATTTCTTCACAGAGTGGTACGTTGTGATTACGCAAATTTTATAAAGTTTCATTACCAAATGTTACTTACCTCGAACTACTTTCTTAGGAGTATCTGGGATCTCCTCCCAACCGACCAGAGTTTTGTGTAGTCTACCCTATACCCATTTTCTATGAGGGGTAACCTCAGCAGAGTGATACGCGCCCTGAGGCTAACCCTGGGTCAGAGAGCATGCTTGCTCAGGTCTCGACCTCCAGTAAGTTCTCTGGTCGCGTCGCGATATCATCTCGTCACTCTCCTTAATCCCAGTGTGACTCTGTCCCCCCGACCTCTTTGTATCTCACGCTGTTCCCACGTGGTTCCTTTGTGCTTTTCCCTTTGCTTTCCCTGTGCGTTCTTGTGTCTCGTAGTGCTTCCTATTGCGTTATGGAGCATCCCCGCCATTGTCCTGGACCTATGGCCGGTAAATCGTGTGGAGCGTTTCTTTCGAAACCGGAAGTAGACCCGCACTCCTTGTGTTCGTCATGTAGGGGCAGTGTGTGTTCCCCTACCGCCACGTGTCCGGAGTGCGTGTCCTGGAACGAGGTGCAGTGGGTGCGTTATGGCACCAAAAAGAAGGCGACGAAGAAGTCGCCTAGGAAATCGAGCATCGCTTCTCCCCTTGCTTCGCCGGGCGTGTCGTCGGGCCGAGCTTCCCTGCCACCCTCCCCTACCCAGAGTAGGGGACGAGGTAAGTCCGTTGCGGGGAAGAGGCCTGTGGCCCTTCCCCAGGAGTCTGATCTGCAAGATAGTGGGGTTGTGGCATCTTTCCAGGCAAGTGTGGGGCCTGAGGGAGGGTCGGGAGTGTGTGTGTGTGTGGGGGACGGAGTCCTGGTGCAAGCAGGGCACGTCTCCTCTGATGACCCTATGTGGGGGAAATATGTCCGTAATTCTTCTCCAGCCTCCTGGGCTTGTTTTTCAGGAACTTCTGCAGCCGAAGGTACCGCTGAGAAGGAACACTCGCCGACACCGGACCCCCTCGCGTGGGTACCCCCGAAGACACCCTTCAGGTCCCCTCTGAGATTGATTGATTGATTGATTGATTGAAAGTTTTCTGGCATCCTGACATCTAAGGTCATTGACGCCGATACCATTTACTGTATATGAAAATTAAAAGCAAATTCGATTAAAACCATAAAAAAAAAAAAAAAAAAAAAAAAAAAAAAAAAAAAAAAAAAAAAAAAAAAAAATTAAGAAGTCCTTACAATAGTTAAATAGTTTTCAGAAGACCTGCTTCTGAAATAAATCTAAAAATTCCGCTCGCATAGTGAGACACATCATGTCCAAGAATCTTGGCAAGGATAAACCTGTCATCCTCACCTCGAGCCTCAAACAGATATCTATTTCTTAAGTTAGTAAAATTAGGGCATTCGGTCAACAAATGCCTCACTGTTAAAGGTACTAAGCAGTCCTCGCAATACGGTTGGTGTTGGCCCTTCAGCAGAAACTCGTGTGTCAACCGTGTGTGACCAATACGGAGACGACAAAGAGTCGTCTCCCATTTTCGGGGAATCATGTTATACCTCCAAGGTGATATGATATTTGTTACTTCCCTCATTTTATTGCCATCTTGACTATCCCAGTGCTGTTGCCATTTATCACATACCAATTTCTTGATGTAAGGTAGGAAATCGTTACATGGAATGGGATACCTCCTTGGTAGCAACTCGGATGCCGCATTCTTCGCCAGTAAATCTGCCTTCTCATTCCCAGACACACCTACATGTGCTGGAACCCAACAAAATCGAACAGTTATACCTTTCCGTCCAATAATAAAAAGCCATTCTAAAATCTTTAAAACTAGAGGGTTACTAGAATTAAAAACTTCTAAAGCTTGAAGAACACTCCTTGCATCACTAAAAATTGTAAAATTACCCTCCTTTTCCAAAGCTATTTTCTCAATAGCGGTTAATATGCCATACAGTTCGGCAGTAAATATGGAAGCTGTTAGAGGAAGTGCACCTCTACAATTAAAATCATTACTATGTACTCCAAATCCAACGCCAGCATCAGATTTGGAGCCATCAGTATATATAAAAGTCGATCCCCTATGTTCTTCGACATGTTCCATAAAAAGAGACCTGGATTCTAAGTCAGTCAAATTCTTCTTAACTCCAATAAAGTATCTACAAAAAGATATGTCAGGTAATTTCCATGGAGGCGTTGATGATACCTTGAATGGAAGCACCTTATTTCTAATCATATCCAGATTGTTTAATAATTGGTTAACCCGAAACCCAAAGGGTTGAGGAGATTTTGGGTGCAACTCAAAGTAGGTTGAGTTCCTTACAAGGCTTGCAGTTTGAAAGGCTGAAGAATTGGGGAGTCTTTGCAATCTAAACCAATACCGAATAATAGAGGACATTCGGTAAAGGTCCAGAGGCAACTCCCCAGCATCAACAAGGAGACTTGTGATAGGGGAGGTTCTAAAGGCTCCTGTGGACAATCTAATGCTAGCATGATGTATTGAATCTAGTATTTTTAACCGGCTTGGGGTTGCTGAGGAGTATATTTCGCATCCATAACTAATTTTGGAAAATATCAAGGCCTTGTATAATTTTAAAATTGTATTGCGGTCTGCCCCCCATGATGTATGGGACAAGACTTTTAAAAGATTCATAGCTTCAACACATTTAGCTTTTAATGTTTTTAAGTGAGAAACCCATGTAAGCCTACAATCAAATATCAACCCTAAAAATTTGGCTTCACTTGCACATGGGATCCGTTGACCTTTGATGTATATATCCGGGTCTGGATGTACTCCCCGTATACGACAGAAATGGACAATTGTTGTTTTACTTGTTGAGAACTTAAATCCATTCATATCGGCCCAATGGATAATTTTATCAATAGAGAGTTGGATTTTTCTCTCAACCATTGCCATTCTGGCTCCAGCAAATGATATGGAGAGATCATCCACAAATAATGTTGCAAGAACATCCCGGGGAATGACTGAGGATATCCCATTAATTGCTAGTGCAAAAAGGGTTACTCTCAGCACACTCCCCTGAGGAACTCCTTCTTCCTGGCATCTACTCTGTGATAGAGCTTCCCCAACTCTCACTTGGAAAACTCTATGTGAAAGAAATGACTGGATGAATAGTGGTAGCTCACCTCTCAATCCGCACTCATGGATTCTTTTAAGTATACCGTATCTCCATGTGGTATCATATGCCTTTTCAAGATAAAAAAAAACTGTAACATGGTGCTGTTTGGAAGCAAAGGCTTCACAAATGGAGGACTCAAGTTGTATCAGCACATCAGTCGTTGAGTGCATTTTCCTGAATCCACATTGAATGGGTGATAAAATATTCTTCTTTTCAAGGTACCAAATCAGTCTTGCATTGACCATCTTCTCCATGATTTTACATAAACAAGATGTCAATGCAATAGGTCGGTAGTTTGCTGCTAAAAACTTGTCCTTACCGGGTTTTAAAAAGGCTAAAATAATGGCTAGTTCCCAAACACTTGGATAACTATGATCATGCCATATTCTATTAAAAATGCTTAAAATAAATAACTTTGTATTATAAGGTACATGTTTAATCATTGCATATGGAATTCCATCGGGTCCAGGGGCTGTATCGTTACAAGTAGCAAGAGCAGAATCAAATTCTCTTTCAGTAAAAGGAGAATTGTATGACTCTTGCTTTCTTGTTGCGAAGTTTAAAACTTTCTTTTCTTCATTGCTCCTATACTGGTGACCAGGAGCTGCTTGACACTTGCACGATACATTTGAGAAATGGTCAGCCAGGGCATTGCTAACTTCGGTTGCTCCAGTCATATACTGGCCATTTATCTTTAACACTGGTGGTGGGTTTGGGGTGAATTTTCCTGCTATCTTTTTTACTTTCCTCCACACAGATGATGTTGGTGTTCTACTGTTAATGGAGGAAACAAAGGACATCCAAGACTGGCGCCTAGCTTCTTTCATGGCACGGCGGAACTGTGCTCTACATTTCTTGTAAATGACTAAATTCTCCTCATTACGGTGCATGCGCAATCGAGTTAAAGACTTTCTTGTGGCTCTGTGCAGGGCAGTTAGTTCTGACGACCACCAGGGGACTGGTCGTCGTCTGAATATCCCAGTTGTTTTGGGAATGGAATTCACTCCTGCTGTGTGAAGAGTTCCATTAAGTAAGTCTATGGCATCATCAACACTTTCAAACTGTTCTGCATTTCCTTCAATTTCACTTAACTCCCGAAATCTATTCCAGTCCGCCTTATCAAGATTCCATCGAGGTGATCTTTGTAAAGGTGGACCATTGTTGGTGTTTATAATGATTGGTGCATGATCACTAGTATGCCAATCATCTAATGTTCTCCAATTAAAATCGAGAAGACAGTTAGAGCTTGCAACTGATAGGTCAATGCAGGACAAGGTACCTGTCTGTACATGAAAATGTGTGGGCTCTCCTGTATTGAGGAGTCCGACATCTTCATTCTCCAAAATTGACGATATAATATTACCCCTTGCATTTGCTAAAACATCACCCCATAAAGGATGTCTACTATTAAGGTCTCCTAGTAAGATAAAGGGTTGTGGGAGTTGTTTAATCACCTCTACTATATTATCATATGAGATGTTATCATTTGGAGGCAAGTAAAGAGAACAGATTGTGTATTTTCTCCCTATATCAATCTGTACAGCCACTGCCTGCAGAGGGGTACAGATAGACAAAGATATTTGGGGAACATCTCGACGAATGCATATAAGACTTCCCCCATGGCTCCCTGCTCGTTGATCATATGGTGTCCTATAGCTAACATACTCTCGAGGACAAGGAGTATTAGCATCGAGCTTGCTTTTTTGTAGACATACTGTTATAGGGGAGTGCTCACGTATGAGGAGCTTAAGTTGTTCATATTTCGCCCTTAAACCCTGGCAATTCCATTGCAGAATGGAGGAAAAAACTATGTTTTATTTTTTGGAAGACACCTTAGATGAAGTCTTCCCAATGGCACTGTTTGATCTAACAATGTTTCCCGGAGGTAACTCTTAGAGAGGATCTTGATATAGTGGGTTTTGTGTTTCTCTTTTTCTTTGTGTCCTTTTGATCTAATTGTTGAGGAGGATGGTGGACCTCAACTTGAATTTCTGATTGGTTCAATTTACCTTCTAGTTGTTCAGAAACATCAGCAGACAAGATATCATATTTATTGGAAGTCGTGACTTTAATGTTTCTTATGGTAGGAGGAGAGAGGGAGGGAGGTCTCTCTCTTTTTCGATTAAAAGGTTGTGATCTGTCAGGTTTTTGCACCTTCCCCACTACGGGTTCACCAGGTAAATTGGTTTCGAGTGCAACCTCCATCAGATCAGGCAAGGAAACGGCCTGTGAGAGGTTTGTACTTTTGTTTAAAATCGGAGTAGTTGGCTTTTGAATAATTTTCAGATCTTTAAGTGTCCGTTTTGATTTTTCCACAATTTCTGGATATAGATTTTCGATGGGACTTTCAACCTCTTTAACTACTTTCATTTGTTTCTTTATCTTAGAAGTAGAGATATAATTTTCGTCTGTGTGGTTTGACAAGTTTTTCTTCAGAACCATTGAAAAAGGTTGCCCTGGTCTTATTTGCTTTTCAAGAGCTCTTTTACGAGCCTCTTTAAAAGTAACCCTTTCCATGGTCCTAATGGCCTGAATTTCTTTTTCAAAAATAAACTTTACACAGCTTTTAGATGTAGCTGGGTGTGCTTCCCCACAATGTATGCAATTAGGGTTTTCTATGCATACTCCATGACTACTTTTTCCACAGTTGGCACAAACAGCTGGCTTATTGTTTAGTTTTTCTTTACATTTCTGGCTTAAATGGCCATACATTTGGCAATGATAACATCGCAATGGTGACGGGATATATGGTTTTACCTTCAAAGATAGCCATCCAGCTTTTATAACATTTGGTAATCGGCATTGATCAAATGTTATAATCAGAGTAGCAAGAGGGATACGTTGTTCTCCAACTCTCTTTCTCATTCTGACTACTTTAACTACTCCTTGACTTTTCAGTTCATCCTCTATTTCTTTCTCCTCTATATCCAACAATTCTGGAGCATATATCACACCTCTACTCTGGTTGAAAGTAGGGTGTGAAACGCATTTTACGCTATGACCATTCAATGTTGTAAGTGTTTTTAACCTTTCACCTTGTAATGGGGACAGTGTCTCTATCAAGAGACTTCCATTTCCCTGGGGTAAAATTTTTGGCTGCCCTCCACATAAATTAACTATTTCTCTATTAGCTTTAAAAACATTTATACGCTCATTTCTTCCGTTTTCAAATTCCAAGATAAAAAATTTTTCATAATTCACTACTTCATAGTGACCAGGTAATACTTCTACTTTTCTATATCTTTCTGTACTGTCATCATTTTTCACTCTCTCTCTCTCTCTCTTCTCTAGCGTTTTATTATTCACATGACGTGAATAAGGTTCTAACGTTACAATGTTAGAACCCGAGTTGGAGCTGTCTGTACCGAGGTCCATGTTTGTATTTTCCAGGTCGTCAACAGAGGTGTTGGGTTTTTTTGAAAAAGCAAGCCGGGTTATCCACCTCTTATCGGAGGATGTCAGTCCTTCCCCTCTGAGAATGGAAGAGGGCTTCGGTTCCTGGTACCCCAATGAAGAGCGTCCGCGCTCCCCTTCAGCGCCATCTGCTACGTTTCCGGACATCTTCTAACAGGCCCCGCCGCCGGTCGAGCGTCGAGGGATCCCTCCTACGTCTTCGCGTGAATCGCCCCCGCCTAAACGGGCCTACAAGTCGTCGGGTTCGTCAGTCGAGGCTTTTTCCTGCTCCTCGGAGGACGAAGCCCGGAGAAAACACAGAAGACATCGAGAGAAGTCCCGCAGGAGGCACTCCCGTTCGCGCTCCCGCTCCAGGTCTCGCCACGGGGAAGACGTTCCGGATCCCCCAGAAGGAAATGGAGGAGAAGTGGCTCCCCAGACGGGGAGTGGGTGGTTATACCTCGCAGCAGACTGTTGGAGTTAGCAGCGGTCCCAGGCTCTTCAGGTTGGCGCCCTAGAGCCCGTTCTCCGGAGAGGTACTCTTCCAGTAGCAGATTCAACCGACGGAGGGAGTCGTCGTTCCAGGTCCCAGCAGACAGGGATAAGTCCACGAAGGTTCCGGCTCCATCCGCCCAGCGAAGAGAGTCGCCCCTTCGGTCTGGCAGCCGCGTCCAGACTTCTAAGACATCCCTGAGCCGTCAGGATTGTGAAGGACGGCTCCCCTCGTCGAGTAGACCCGCAGACACGTGGTCCTCCGTGGGGAAGGATAGACCGAGGACGGAGGCCTCTGTCTCGACGGCTATGCCCGTTCTTCAACCAGAACCCCAGGAGATGGAGAGGACCAAGGCCTTGGCTTCTCCCCGTACGGAGGTGCCCGTCGCATGCAGCAGTTCGTCCTGCGGAGGGCTCTGCAGCGGAGGTATCAGCCTATCGCAGAGTGATAGGCCTCATCCGGAGACACCACAGGCTAGACGAGCCCGAGCCCTCCTCCGAGGAATTCTGGCGGTCCAGTCTCAACAGACTGGTGGATGCCCCCGTCCAGCAGAGACCCTCCCTGGCCCTTCCGCTAGCCAGGGATGTGAAGCTAGGTAGAGCCCACATAGACAAGATTGTGGCCAACCACGCCGAAGCTCCCAAGAACCAGAGTTCCTCCAAACTACTACAGGGCCTGAAGTCCCAGAGCAAGTTCTACCTTCTGGAGGGCCACCGTACAGGCGCATGTACCCTGGAGCATGCACTCACCATTTTGGGACAAGGAGCTGCGGAAGAGAGAGCCTCGTCAGCACCAATCTGTTTTTCTCCTGCGGAAGCCACCATGATGAGGAGATTGCGAAGGACTTGGTGAACGTCTCCTCCTGGCTGGATTGGTGGGCTTCTACTCTGGTGGGCGTCCAGGCATCGTACGACCTCACGGTCCCAGAAAATCAGGCCTTACTCAAGGAGCTGATTAGCTCGGGAGGTAAGGCCCTGAAGTTTCTCTCATACCAGTCACTAGCACAGGCCGCCAACTGGGTCCTACGGAGGAGGGACGCGGTCCTTAACAAGATAACCAGACGGCTCCCCGACAGAGAGGCGAGGTCCCTGAGAAGCCTAACCCTGTGGGATGATTCGATTTTTCCCCTGAAGGCAGCTGAGGAGTTGATTGAAAGGGTCAGAAAACTCAAGGACCAGGGCGATCCCAGACCTCCCCCAGTGAGGAGGCATTTTCGTTATATAGCGCTGAATGGCCTTTGATGCCCCAGTGCTTGGCTTAATGCCTAAATCCTACATTCAATTCAATTCAATCCAGTGAGGAGGCCCGCGCACAGAAGGTCGACCTCCGATGTTCCTCCGCCATCTCGGGCTACTCCTAGCCAGACCAGGAGAGACACCCCTACTACGGCCTGGTCACAATCCTCTCAGCCCTCCCGTAGGAGAGCAGCCTCAGCTCAATCCTCCTATAGGCCTTTGTATGCAACGTTCAGGCCGCGCCTCTAGGAGAAGATAGGGAGGGAGGCCCCCTACTCACGCTGAAGCCTCAGGTGGGGGGATGCCTCAAACACTCTTGGCAAGCATGGAAAGACCACGGAGCAGATCTGTGGACCATGGCAGTCCTGAAGGAAGGGTACAGGTTACCTTTCCTAGCGGAACCCCCACCTCTGATACCAGATCAGCAGGCAGGGTGGCTAGCCCCCAAGGACCCCTAGAAAAAGACAGCCCTACAGGAAGAAGTCTCAGCGATGTTGGCAAAAGGAGCGATGGAACCAGTCAAGGACCCTGGTCCGGAGTTTTACAGCAGGCTGTTCCTGGTGGAGAAGGCGACAGGGGGCTGGAGACCAGTCATAGACCTCTCAGCCCTCAACAAATTCGTGTGCAAGACCGACTTCAAGATGGACACTCCGAAGTCGGTCTTAGCGTCCTTGAGGGAAGGGGACTTCATGATGTCAGTAGACCTCAAGGACGCCTACTTCCAAATTCCAATTCATCCATCCAGCAGGAGGTACCTACGGGTGAAATGGGGTACCCAGACGTTGCAGTTCAAGACCCTCTGCTTCGGGCTGTCCACAGCCCCTCAGGTGTTCAAGACCCTCTGCTTCGGGCTGTCCACAGCCCCTCAGGTCTTCATGAGGGTCTTCACGACGGTCTCAGCCTGGGCACACGAACAGGGCATTCGCCTGATTCGGTACCTAGACGACTGGTTGTTACTTTCAGCCTCAGAGGAAGTACTGAGAGAACAAGGCACGAAGCTTCTGCGGTTCTGCAACGTCCTGGGTATCATCATCAAACTGAAGAAGTCCCAGTTGATACCCTCCAGCAGGATGACCTACCTCGGAATGGTTCTGGACTCCCAGTTGGCGAGAGCCTTCCCCTCCGCGGAGAGATTAGACAACCTAGACCGAGTCCTCCGCCCCTTCCTGTCGGACCAGCCCAGGAGAGCGATGGACTGGCAGAGACTGATAGGACACCTTGTGTCATTAGAGAAACTGGTCCCCCAGGGCAGGCTGAAGCTCAGAGAGGTCCAGTGGAATCTGAAGGAGAACTGGAACCAGAGGGACTCCCCCACAAGGTGATCCCGGTGTTCCCGGAGAAGGAGGTCCTAGAGTGGTGGTGCAGCAGGAGATGCTCCTGTTCACGGACGCATCAAAGGAGGGGTGGGGTGCCCATCTACTCGGACAGTCAGCAAGAGGGACCTGGACGAACGAGGAGAAAGCCCAGCACAAACGTGTTAGAGATGCGGGCAGTACGAAGGGCGTGCCTGGAGTTCGTCCATCTACTCCGGAGGAATACCGTGGCGATGATGTGCGACAACGCCACGGTAGTGGCCTACATAAAGAAACAAGGAGGACTAAGATCGAAGGAGTTGTCCCTCACGTTGGAACTGCTGGAATGGGCCGAAATAGAACAGATCAGGATCTCAGCAAGGTTCATTCCGGGAAAAAGGAATGTCCTGGCCGACGACCTCAGCAGGATGGGACAAGTAGTGGGTTCCGAATGGTCCCTGCACCCAGAAGTAGCCAAAACTATCATTCTGAAATGGGGGTCGCCGGTGATGGATCTCTTCGCAACAAGGTTGAACGCACAGCTCCCCGTGTTTTGTTCTCCTGTCCCAGACCCAAGAGCGGCGTTCGAGGACGCCTTCCAACATCCCTGGGACAACCTCGACGTTTACGCCTTCCCCCTCTTCGGGATGCTCAGACAGGTCCTCAACAGAGTAAGAAGGGCGGACAACCTGTGGATGACTTTGGTAGCGCCCTGGTGGCCGGAGAGAGAATGGTTCGTGGATCTAAAAGAACTG
Source organism: Palaemon carinicauda (assembly GCF_036898095.1). NCBI lineage: Eukaryota > Metazoa > Arthropoda > Malacostraca > Decapoda > Palaemonidae > Palaemon > Palaemon carinicauda. The sequence continues at coordinate 108,169,264 of NC_090743.1, read as the reverse complement.
GCACGACTTCCACCTTGGCCCCTTCCAGACAGGCCAGACCTTCTTCGGCAACCACATTTCCAAAGGCTTCACGAGAACCCTCGGTCCCTCCGTCTTCACGTGTGGAGATTATCGAGCGTCTCCTGAGGAAAGAGGGCTATTCGTCGGGGACGGCAGCGAGGATGTCAGGCCACCTGAGACGATCATCGGCAGCAGTCTACTAAGCAAAATGGGCCACCTTTACTAAGTAGTGCACCTCTGAGAACATCAAGCCCCTGAGGGCCTCCATCCTGGAGATAGCGGACTTCCTGGTTTATCTCAGGGACGTGGCCAACATGTCCATCCCGGCCATCAAGGGAGTACGGGCTGCTCTGGGTCAAGTCTTCCTCCTGAAGGGCATCGACCTAGGATCCTCCAGACATCTATCGATGCTCATTAAGAGCTTCGAACTATCGTGTCCCTCGCAAGCCGTTCGGGTGCCACAGTGGGACGTGGGCAGGGTCCTGAAGAAGTTGTCAGAGCCTCCCTTCGAACCCCTAAAGGACATCGTGGACAAGGATCTCACCCTCAAGACGGTTTTCCTATTGGCATTAGCCTTGGCGAAACGAGTAGGGGAGATATATGGACTGTCCTACGAGGTGTCTCGCTCAAAGGGCTGGCGGGAGCTCACCTTCAGGTTCGTGCCATCCTTCGTTGCGAAGACCCAGAATCCGGCCATGTGGGATCCCAGGTTTGAGGGGTTCTCAATACCAGCAATTCCTCGTTCGGACAACTCGAAGGATTTACGTCTGTGCCCTGTCAAGGCCGTAAGAGGACAGCCAGACTTCGGCCCAAGATCAAAAGTCTGTTTGTGTCCACGGGCCTGGTGAAGAAGCCAGTCTAGACGAACACTATCTCCTTCTGGTTGAGGCAGGTGATCATCAGGGCCTACAGTAAAGCGGGTATCGCCAAGACCCCACGACATTAGGGGTCTGAGCACCACGTTAGCGTTCGAGAATTGAATTGAATTGAGTATAGGATTTAGGCATTAAGCCAAGCACTGGGGCATCAAAGGCCATTCAGCGCTATATAACGAAAATCATTCAATCATATCTGTACACTCACACCATTTAGTATCATTTTAACCTTTAATACAAATCGTAACACTTTCATACAATAAAATCTAGATGTGAAATAAATAGGGATTAAAAGGGTAAAATAAATAAATAAATTAATAAAATCAATTATAGCTCGTAATATAACCCAATACTTTGTATAAATTTTCTCAAGTTCAGGGTATTACAGTTTTCCCCCAGTATATCTCTTAAAGGTTTGTCCTGGAGTAAATGTGTCCTCCTCTGAAGATTAAAAACAGGACAATCGACTAAAATATGTTTAACATCCATTGTCACTTGACAGGTATTACAAAGAGGGGCCTGTCTCCCTTCCCCACTCTTCATTAAATAATTGTGCGTTGCATGTGTATGGCCAATGCGCAGCCTAGTTAAAATAATGGTATCCCTTCTACTTGTAGAATTACAAGATGACCATTTATCCACCAATGGGTGGATTTGTTTCAATTTTGTATTGGTGGTCAGTTCAGACCATCGAGCTTGCCACTTATTTTTACAGTAAAGATGAATCTCACTTTTAAGATCTTTGTAAGGAATACTCAAGGGGGATGGATTACTTAGCCCTGAAGCTTCCTTTGCTGCCTTATCTACTTGTTCATTCCCATCCACCCCAACATGGGCAGGGACCCAACAGAAGTGAACACTGATACTCTTCCTAGATTGCAGGAAGTACCAACCAGTCCTGCACCTCTTGTACTAGATGATGGCCTGGCATAATTTGTTTTAATGAGAGTAAAACACTATTGGAATCCGTAAAAATTGTATAAAAACTATTTTGGTTGCCATTTTTAAAAATATGTTGGACTGCGAGAATTATTGCGTACAGCTCAGCAGTAAAAATTTAACAAGAGTATGGGAGTTTCCTTCTAATAACAATATCCCCCACCACAGCTGCACTTCCAACTCCTGCAGCCAATTTGGAGCCATCTGTAAAAACATGTTTCCCATGATGTTGAGCAGCATGATTTAAAAACTCACTTTTCATTACCCTACTAGGTAAGGTATTTTTCCCTCCTGCCGTAAAACATACTTTAACAGGTGGATTACACCAAGGAGGAGACTTGGGATATCCTACCTCTGCTATCTGTGCTGTTAACAAGCCTACTTCTCTAGCATCATTTTTCAGCTGTACTTCCAAAGGCTTAGGCACTCTAGATCTGTTAGGAGCCCGATCTAAAGGCGCCCTAACATATTTACAGTTAGGATTGTTTCTCACAGCAAGGGACCTAGCTAAAAACCTCAAACTCAACTCCTCTCTGCGAATGGAAAGGGGAGGTATGCCAGAATCAACATAGAGACTGTCAATGGGAGATGTTCTGTAAGCACCTGTGCAGATGCGAAGCTCAGCATTGTGAACAATATCAAGTTTTCCAAGTAAAGTCTTTGTAGCTGACCCATATATTTGGCATGCATAGTCTAACTTGCTCAGACACAAAGATGTATAAATTCTAAGCAAAGTTGTTCTATCAGCACCCCAATCAAAATGCGATATCACTTTCAGAATGTTCGGTGACTTCTTAACCCTGATAGATAGGTCTTTTATATGGGGACCAAATGTCATTTTCTTGTCGAAAATGACTCCAAGAAACTTGACACTATCCTCATATGGCAAAATACAATCATTTAAGAAAAGGGTGGGGATCTCTTCCCTTTTACGAGTACGAGTAAAGCGAATGGCTTTGGTCTTCTGAGGAGAAAACATGAATCCACGAGAATTTGCCCATGCGGAAGCAGCATTTATTGCAATTTGAAGATTTTGGCATGCTTGTAGTGCAGATGATCCACTACAATAAATTGCAAAGTCATCGACATATAGTGATCCTTGTATGCCAGGAGGTATGTGACTAATGAGACTATTAATAGCAACAGCAAACAAGGTCACACTCAATACGCTGCCTTGGGGGACACCTTCTTCTTGCATGTAGGATGAAGATAGTTCTGACCCTACTCTCACTTTAATTGAGCGGTTTGATAAAGATTCTTCAATAAAAGAGAACATATATCCTCCTATACCCCACGAGGCTAATTGCTTTAAAATACCACCCCTCCAGGTGGTGTCATATGCCTTTTCGAGGTCAAAAAAGACACCCACCACCTGGTTTTGGTTAGAAAAAGCATTTGAAATTTCCCTTGATAACATCAGCAAAGGGTCTAGAGTACTTCGGTTCTTCCTAAAACCAAACTGTCTGTTAGATAAAAGATTTTTTGATTCTAGATACCACACAAGTCTGTTGTTGATCATTCTCTCAAATAGTTTGCATATGCAACTGGTCAAGGATATGGGCCTATAACTAGATGGCAGTTCTGGGTCTTTACCAGACTTGTGGCCTGGAATTACAATTGAAGTATGCCAGGAATCAGGAGATGTATGGGAAGCCCATAGACCATTAAAGGTTTCTAATAAAAATTCCTTGGTATCCACTGGAAGATGTGATATCATTTCATACCGGATGCCATCCTCACCTGGGGCAGTTAAAGAAGAGCTGGAGATAGCGTTTTGCATCTCCTCCATACTAAAAGGCAGGTTAAAAGCTTCAGTATTTGAAGAAGCAGGAGGAACAACAGATGTTGATGCTCTAATTTGTTGAAATGCTGGGGAATAGTTGTCAGCACTTGATACATGAGCAAAGTGCTTAGCAAGAACCTCTGCTACATCTTTGGGGTCAGATATATATCTATTATTTTCCCTTAATATTGGTAGAGGCTTAGGGACGAATTTACCTTGAAGTTTTCTAATCTTGTCCCATATTTCCTTTGAAGGAGTTTTGGTATTAATATTAGATATATATTTCTTCCAAGATGCTCTCTTTGCTTTTTTAAAAATTCTTTTTTGTTTGGCACAGGCTCTGAGATATGCTATTCTGTCTGCTAAATAGTTTGTCCTCAAGTATCTTCTGAAGCAAGTTCGGGTCACTTTTCTTGCGTTGGCACATTCTTTACTCCACCAAGGAACTACAGAGCGATGAGGTAAACCGCATGTTTTAGGTATAAACTTGCTAGCATTATCATCAATAATATTTTCAAGATGTTGATAAGCATGCACTGGAGATGTAAATTCATCATATTCTTTATCAGTGTGTGAACAGTTTTCATAAGCTGCCCAGTCTGCCTCATCTATCTTCCATTTTGGTGGACACTGAGAAGGAAGATTATGGACATAATTTAACATTATTGGCCAATGGTCACTGCCATGTAGGTGTTCATTTACTGACCAAAGGTAGTCCAATCGAATGGATGAGGAACAGATTGACAAATCAATGGCTGATGTAGAGTTGTGGAATACATCATACCTAGTTGGAGAACCATCATTCATTAGTATTACATCATTGTTGTCGATTAATTCTTCAACAAGATTACCCCATCTATCGCACACATTTCCACCCCATAAAGTATGCTTTGCATTAAAATCACCCATTAAAATAAAAGGGGCAGGAAGCTGATTGATCAAGTCTTGGAGGTCAGAAAGTCTAAGCCTTCTTGGATTACCAGCATGATCTAAGAGGAAAAGTTTTAAGGATGGTTCAATATATAGCGAACATAAAGTAATTTTTTTCCCGATATGAGTTCTAACTGCACATGCCTGTAGTGGTGTATTGAGTGGGATTGTTTCAAATTTTACAGATTTGTGAATAATAAAACCTGTACCACCTTGAGCTCTTGCAGCTTGCAAAGGAGGGGATCTACAAAAAGGATAATTGAGTCCAGGATTAAATGGTTTGTCACTGATCTTGGTTTCCTGTAGGCAAATTACCTTCGTGTCCGAGTCCCTGGTTAAAGTTTTTATTTGCTCAATGCTAGTACTTAGACCTCTGCAATTCCACTGGATGATAGACATTATCTTTTGTTATTATTTTTCTTTGTCTCATTTGTCTTTTGGGACTTTTCAGATGAAGCCATGTAAGGCCTGGAGATGGAAGGCTTTACTAGGCCACCACTCTTCTTTTCTTTCTTTCTAGGATCTTTATAAGAGTCAACCTTAGTATCATGAGCAGTAGGGCACTTACCTGACTTAGATGAAGGTGAGGATGATGGGGACCTTTTCCTCTTTGGAAGATCTTGTTTTCCAATCTCCATCAAATCAGGTAGAGATTCTGCCAGAGACAATACATTTAAGGTGGTGGAAGCCACATTGGCTTCCTTGGAGGACTGTGCTAGAACTTCAACAGTTCGAGCACTTAACCCAGAAGGCTGGGCTTCTACCTCTAGGGGAGATGCTCCTATCGGTGACAATACTTTTGGTGTGTTGGAAACCATATTGACCTCTTTGGAGGTTTGTGCTCTGGCTTTTATAGGCTGAGCACTTGACCCAGATGGCTGGGCTACTACCACTAAGGGAGATGCACCTGACGGGGCAGGTGCTGCCACTGGTCCCCCTGTGGTAGTAAGGGGTAGTGGATTATAATCTTTTGTTGGCATCTTAACCGCGCTAGCAAAATTAAGTTGCCGATTGAGTAAATGCTTTGCATAACCTACACTTATATGTTCAGCTTTAGCTTTCAAGATTGCAGCTTCTTCTTTCTTGTATTCTCTACATCTTTTATCATTTGATTTATGATGATCTTTACAGTTTGCACAGGTTGTATCTCTGTTGCATTGGCCATGTTCTAACAAAGAACAGTTAATACAAATCTTCGTATTATGGCAGTACCGGGAAGGGTGACCGTACTTGAAACAATTAAAGCATTGTAAAGGCCTAGGTTTATATTCTCGAACACGTACTCTTTCATTCTCAATAATTATATGATCTGGTATAACAGGGGTTTCAAATGTTAAAACTACCATGCTTGTTTGAGGGATCTTACTTACTTTCCAAACATTAGCAGGGCACATGTCCAGAATTTCTGGTTCTGAGAATTCATATAGATCTTTATCAAAAACTACTCCTTTACCATAGCTGAAGCTCATATGTGGTTTAATATCCTTAATAGGATCAATTTCTGCAATCTTCATGCCACAAAGCATGTGAGCTTGAGTATCTGATTTTGCATTAATCAAAACAGATTGCTTACCGTATCTACTAATATCCTTACTTTTAATTAAACCAACTTTTTTTTGTATAAATTTACTAATCTTATAATAGTTATAATTATCTATCTTCCCAGATGCAATTATCCATGTTGGGGGCTTGGGGGTTCTTACTTCTGGAAGTCTATGCTCTATTTCTTTTTCCATCCATTCTTCTGGTTTATATACCTCTAGGTGTCTTGGTGCTTTATCACATAGAGCCCCAGAAATCAAACAATTGTCAATTTTTATGCTCTCTAAATTTTTATTTGCTTCTAAAGCAATCTTAAAACTTGAAAATGATACCCAAGCTTCCCAAAAGCCTTTACTACCATTAAGCTCCATTAAAATTTCTTTGATTGCCCCAAATCTACAGAAGGCTTCATGAATTATGTCATAGCTACAACCAATTGGTATGTTTTTTAAGTGGAGAATTTTCAGATTTTTTGTTGGATCTGGTAATGAGCCAGAACCAGAGAGTAAAGTATTACGGTTATTACAAGCATCATTTTCCACCAGTGCCGATAAATTTTCTTTAACAACACTGGTCAGAGAAGTATTGTTGGAGGAATCCTTTTTATTGCCGAGGTTGTCAACAGAGCTTTCCCTATTTAAACAAGCAGAAGTCGTCAACGGTGTCTGGGGTTCGCCATTTGATCCAGGGGTACAAGGAATATTAAGTTTACTCATTAATTATTTTTTCAGGGGAAGGGAAGGGGTCATAATAACAATGAAAAAAAAACAATGGAAAAAAATAAAGTTTAAGGGAGAGAAAAAATTAAGACTGTCTGAAATTCCAAAGAAGACACCGTTAGCCTTTCCTGGAATTAATTTCTCCACCAATGACACCTGTGAAAGCTGCTTACCAAATGTCCACTCCCTACCCTACCACAAAGGGATGGTACCACTATGATTAGAGTGGCTCAAGTGTATGCCAAACCCGCTTGATGGGACTGAGGGCATTTCAAGAATACAATCATCCCCACTCTAATCATAGTGGCAGGCAAATCGGACAGAATGTAGAGAGTCCTATCTCTATAAAATCGCCAATCCCTGGAATCCGAAGGCCAAATTTCCTACGAGATAGTTCCGCGTGCCAGTATTGGAATACTGACACTCCTAGGTGTCCAAACATTTTCGGGCAGTTGGCAAGACCACCACAGCTCCCACAATTGATTTTGAAATAAAAACCGATCATGGATACAATGTCCCCTCTAAAAAACCTGGACAGTGAAATGGGTAAGAGAGTTTTGACAGCAAGGTTGGAGACAGCTGATAATTATGAAGGAGGAATAAGCAATAAGAGGTAATAGAAAAAGAATGAGAGAAATTTAGAGTCAAACTGAAGAAAAGAAATTCCCCAGTTCGAGAGCCCTCTTGCCCGTCACAAGCCTTCAGCACGGGAATGATATGCCGTGCTGAAGCCCAATGACTTCATCAAGGCATTCTCTCGTTAAGAGGGTTAGCGTTCGAGAAGAATATGGCAGTGGGCCAAATCCTGAGAGCAGGCACCTGGGCTAACCAGTCTACCTTCACTGCTCATTACTTGAAGGACTATTCAAGAAAATCCCTGGACGGTTTCTCGATAGGTACCGTCGTTTCTGCGCTTCAAAAGGTTTAAAGGTCTAGCCCCAGTGATAACCACGGGTAGAAAGTACAAGAGACACAGGTTCGTTCCTTAACCCCCTTGTTCTTCCCCCCTTTTCCGCTTAAAATGGTCTTGGATAGGACTCTGAGCCGGGATACAAGGACCCCTACTTTGGAAGGACATGGCTCCTAGGATTTCTTGCAGAGGTGAGTTACTTAGACACTAAGATGAGTTTTTTGTGTAGTTTCCCCTATTCTCGTTTTTCCTTGGGGTCATCAAGACCTGATGTCAGGATGCCTGAAAACTTTAAATCAATCAATCAATCATCAAGACCTAGCCTCCTATCTAGGTCTTTGGATATATCTCAGCACGGTCTCAGAAGGTTTAAGGCCACTCCCACCTCCTAAAGAATAAGTCTCTTTAGAAAGTAGTTCGAGGTAAGTACTTCGTGTTGGAACAAATCACAAATATTTAAGTAATTTGTATTTTTCCTAACAGTACTTACTTCGAACTAATTTCGGGTAATGGCCCGCCCTTCCTTCCCCGAGTGCATTATGGAATTCTTAGAGACCTAAAACTACCAAGAACTTACTGGAGGTCGAGACCTGAGCAAGCATGCTCTCTGACCCAGGGTTAGCCTCAGGGCGCGTATCACTCCGCCTGAGGTTACCCCTCATAGAAAATGGGTATAGGGTAGACTACACAAACCTCTGGTCAGTTGGGAGGAGATCCCAGATACTCCTAAGAAAGTAGTTCGAGGTAAGTACTGTTAGGAAAAATACAAATTACTTAAAAATTTGTGATATTTATACAAGTAAAATTAAATAAAATTTTACATGTACAGTGTGCACACCAGCTACTTTCTTGAATTAGTATTACATGTAAGTGTTGAAAAATTAGGTTTTACTATAAATTTATTCTATAATTACTGTCCATTAGCAACTCTCATCTATCACAAGACAATTGCTTACATGTTTATTATACTCTTTACAAGTAATATTGATATACTATAACATATGAATGTTTTAGTTAGTAAGCCTATTAGGTTAGGTTTAAAGTACAATATAAATGCAGTACAGGTATATGGTAATCAAATTCTCTTTTAGTTTTCCTAAAAGTAATATAAATTCATAATTCTTGAGTTTTTCTTTAATTAATTGGATGCAAGTTGCTCAGCTGAAATTCTGGTTATATTAATAGCTTGAGGTAATACTTCACTTGCTTAAATTTTTTTTTGTCTGGGGCACACTGAAGCAGCTTCTCAAAGAATCTTACTCTGCTTTTTTTTTTTTTATGGAGCTTGATTTATATGGCTTAGAGGTGGGAAATTTTTTTTGGAAGGTGCTATGGGGTCCCCAAGGTTTCAGCTGTAAAAAGCTAGAACAGTTAATCCAGTAGGACATGAATTCCAAAGAAATATTGGCTTCCATGCTTTAGGGCCAGTGTGTCAATGTGCAAAGCATGGACACTTATGTATAAGAGACCAAGTTCAGGTACCATGGAACTTGACACAGCTCCTCCAATGCTGAAACCATATGGCTATGGGTGACACATCATTACTACGTCATCATCGAGAACCCCTGTTACAGGTTGAGACAAAGCTACCTGTGTGTAAACTTGTGCCCAGCCGCCATCTTTCATTTTCAAGCAAAAATCTATTGTTCTGCTCTCGTGCATGAGGCTAGGGAGGAAGGAGGGTCCTGGAGACCACACAACACCCTCTCAAAAATAAGTTAACTTTGTGTAATCCACTTTCTTGGGGTTAATGTGCTGTGTAGTCTGAAAGGACTAATAGCAAAGCATTAATTGAGTAAGACTTGTGCACCATCAACAACATTTACCACCAAGCACTTGTACACCATCGAGAATATCTACCACCAAGCAGCAACATACAACTGTTACCTGTTTATATAGATGAGAAGAAAATCTAACAAGCCTGGCTCTTGCCTCATAAAGGATGACATTGAAGAACACTGGATGCTTATCATCACACTTCTTCTGAGTTGGTCCTTCTCTCCAGGTTCCCTCTGAAGGGGTCACAAAAGAGCAAAGTACCACAATTGAAGGGCTGTGCTGCTTGGACTTGTTTCTGGTAGTGTTTACTGAACACCCTATGCCCAGACCAACGCATAAAGCTCTGGATGTCCTAATATTGCATTTTAGCAAGGAATGCTAGTGAAGTAGCAATATTTCTCATAATGGGTTTTAGGGAAAGACAGGATCGATTTTTTAAAATACAGAAGTCATTAGAATACAGCTAGCACATATTGAAAAGGGACTTGTTGGTCTCGGGGTTATTTAAATGAATGAATTTTTGATACAGTAATACCTCTAGATACAAAATTATTCAGTTTTGCAGTGGCTTTCATATCATGAGTTTTTCATATAATGAGGGCAGTTTTACATAAAAGAAAAAAAAAAAATATCGCCTAATTTGTTTCAAGCCCTACAAAAATACCAAATTTTACAATAAAGCTTCACTGTACTAACCACAATGAAATTCAACAAATACTGTACATTTGAATCATTCAATACCTAACCTAACCGTTAATACTGTACAGTACCTGTAAATGAAGTAGTTATATGTAATAATAAATGGAAAATTACGAAAATATAAACCTTACCTTTTGAGTGAGGAGTTGTCTGTAAGCGAAGTGTGGCGGCAGAGAAGGACAAGTGGCAGAAAACATTAACACTTCACTTTACAAAACCTTATTAAATGACAGATAAACTAACAACTTTATGAAAAACTTAAAATTAGATTTTTTGTGTCTAATTTTTTACTTTTTGTACTTTTCTAAATTTCTTCAATTTCTTCATCGCTTCTACTTCTCTGTTTGTTCAGATCACTTTAACCTTCACCTTGGTTTACTAATGGCTTCTTTAAAAAATATTGATCCAAGGAAGCTTGGTTCTGCCTGCTTTTTAAAAAGCTCCTGAAATGTCAGGCAAACATCATTACCTGAGGAAGAACATGACCTGTGTAAACCTTTTCAGGGTGTTTCTTTTTTATGAACTCTGCCACTTTATAATAATGATGTTACATCTTGATTTCTGCCGTTGTTGTAGTCATAGATGTGTTCTCCTCCTCCCAGCTAGAGATCAGTTCCTGAACCACGTTCGCTTGCATGGTCTCCAACTCCTTCCGTTCGTCTGTCTTAAGATCCTCTTGGTGCTCCTCGTGAAGCTCAACGTCGTACTTATCGACGTCCAGACGCATGGACTTTGAGTGCAAAGATTTCCCCAACTTTACACGTTGTGAAACGGGTCAAGATCGTCAACGGTTTTACCTTCGACTTCAGCTAGGCCTACATCGAATCCCTTGAAGTCTCGTAGAAGCGGCATCAGGCCACAGCTGCTTCTACGAAGAGTTCATGGCGTGCCTCAAAACTTTCTACAAAGCTTTATCAATGAGTGCGAGACATATCACAACAACAAAATGCTCCTTACAAAATTTGCGCAGGGCAGAGTTTATGCAATCAGTGACTTTTCAGAGAGATTCTTGAAGTTAGAAATCACTTGCTGGTCCATGAGTTGGAGGAGAAGGGTGGTGTTAGGTGGAAGGTAGAGCACCTTGGTAAAAGAATATTCCAGAAGGATATCTTCCTTGAGGCAAGGAGGGTGAGCAGAGACGTTGTCCAAAAACCAGCTGACATTTCAGAGGGAGTCACTTCTCTTCCAAATAATTTTTTACAGTTGGACCGAAACAGAGGTCTGCCTACTAGACTAAGAACAGCCGTGTTACCCAAGCTTTTGCATTAGCCCTCCACATCACTGGAAACTTCTCTCCGAGCACATTGTGGGACAAAAGGCTTGAGGAGTTTCCAAATGATACACCCAGTAGGGAGTTGACCTTACAATCCCCACTGGCATTTGCACAATGCAAGGATAAGCCTGTCCTTCATAGGCTTATGCCTGGGTAACAGCTTCTCTTCCACCACAATGTAGGTCTGACAAGACATGAGAAAAAAAAAAAAAAAAAAAAAAAAAAAGCCCTATTTCATCACAGTTGAAAACTTGCTGGGGGTCTAACCTCCCTGGAGAGTCAACTCATTGAATGTCTTAAATGTTTCAGCTGCTTTCTTGTCTGAGCTGGCATCCCTCCTATGCCCCACCACTGAATGAATGCAAGAGTCTAGAAATTTTTCAAACGCACCTGCCTTTAACTATTGGGGTGCCTGCTGTGATGTCCCTTCTCCTGCGTTGTCTTTTGCCCAAGCATGCACGATATTACCGAAAATGGTGCTGGCCTTATGGTAGATTATCGTCTCGGTGATCGCGTTTCCAAAGATTTACTTGTCCTTAACCCAGAGAAGAAGCAGTGTCTCCATCTCATTATGGATGTGGATCCTCTTACTAGAAAAAACAGTCATGCCATTAGAAGGTGTTGCTGCTTTGATGGCTTCCTTCTGCTTCAGGATGGTGCATATTGGCAATGGATTTCGGTCATATTCTTTAGCGGTCACACTTTACCGCATGCCAGCCTCATTTCTTGATTATTTCAAGCTTCATCTCCATAAAAAGCATCTTCTTTCCTTGAACATCAGCAACATTATCAGGACCCATGGCTAATACTGTACTAGTTGAATAATGCAACAGGATAACTATTAATACGAAAGCGAAATCAACACCAATTCAATGTGAACAATAGCGTTGTCGAAATGAAATAGTCGAGGAATGATACCTAAATGGATGATGGGAAAAATGCTAACTAATAATAGCAGGATTTTACGGCAGTAACTAGCATCAGTGTAGGGAGATAATAAATAAGAGAGTAGGATGATGCTGGCAAGTTTACAGTTTTGCGGTGCGCAAATTTTACAATTATTTTCTTGACAGCTCAGCGAATCTTATGTATCACGAGGGGTTTTTCATAATACGAGGCAAAAAAATCTTAAAATCTCTTTGTACCATGAATTTATCATATACAGAAACTTTCATATCGAGTGGTACTACTGTTATCTGGCATCATAACATCAATGGTCATTGATGCTGAATAGTATGATTAATTAAGAAGTGACTTAAATAACTTTATTACCAGTAATCATAAAATTTAAGGTTGTATGTACCTTTTAAAAGAGAGAAATAAAAAGAGTAAGAAGGCCAGCTTAACCAAATTTATGATCTTAATGTCACTGACAGTGGGATCATACACAACTTCTACATGAATCTTGGCGAGGATATACCTGCCATCCTCACCACAAGCTTTAGAGAGGATTTGTTCTCAGATATCAAAAGACAGACATTCAATCAGTAAATGCCCAACAGTCAGGGGAACCAAGAATTATTCACAGAAGGGTTGGCACCTGCCATTCCTCGTGCGTTGAACAAGTGTGCCCAATTCTTAGGCGACAGGGGTCAGTTTCCCAGGCATATCATATTTCCATGGAGATAAAAGACTTCTGATCCACAGAATTCCAATAATGTTGCCAAATACCACCAAGAGATCTTTGATGAGGCAAAAAGTTTAAAACACAGAAGTGGCTATCTTATAGGAAGCAGTAATTTGTCTGCCACTTTTGCCAGTTTACCCACCTTTTCATTTCCTGGCACACCAGCATGAGCTGGTACCCAGCAAAACTGAATTCCCTTGCCTGTAGTGCTACAAATATAAAGCTACTCTAGAATTTTTAAAACTAGAGGGTTGATTGGAATAAAAGCAGTCAATGTCTGCAAGACACTTTTTGCATCACTTAAAATGGTGAAATTGTCCCCTTTCATAATTACTTTTTCAATAGCAGTAAGAATGGAAGGAGATACCATTTTTTTTTAAACCCTTAAAGGCTACATCTGTGCGTGGTAGACGAGATCTTGAAGGTTAATTATTTCCATATTACCTCCCCCCTTATCCAAATACCTGAGCCACATATTATTATTATTATTAATTATTTTTATTATTATTATTATTTGCCAAGCTACAACCCTAGTTGGAAAAGTAGGAATGCTATAAGCCCAGGGGCCCCAACAGGGAAAATAGCCCAGTAAGGAAAGGAAACAATGAAAAATTAAATATTTTAAGAACAATAACATCATCTAAATAAATATTTCCTATATAAACTATAAAAACTTTAACTAAACAAGAGAAAGAGAAACCAAATAGAATAGTGTGCCTGAGTGTACCCTCAAGCAAGAGAACTTTATCCCAAGACAGTGGAAGACCATGGTACAGAGGTTATGGCACTATCCAAGACTAGAGAACAATGGTTTGATTTTGGAGTGTCCTTCTCCTAGAAGAGCTGCTTACCATAGCTAAAGAGTCTCTTCTACCCTTACTAAGAAGAAAGTAGCCACTGAACAATTAGCGTACAGTAATTAACCACTTGGGTGAAGAAGAATTGTTTGGTAATCTCAGTGTTGTCAGGTGAATGGGGACAGAGGAGAATCTGTAAAGAATATGCCAGACTATTCGGTGTATGTGTAGGCAAAGTGAAAGTGAACCGTAACCAGAGAGAAGGATCCAATGTAGTACTGTCTGGCCAGTCAAAGGACCCCATAACTCTCTAGCGGTAGTATCTAAAAGAGAGAGGCTATTAAAATGACTGGTTGCTTCCTCTATTATAGATAGTCTACCTCAATGAGTGGGCAAGGCAAGGTTCATACTCTATTCCCCAACTACAAAGTAGTTGAATCAGTAGAACTTCAAAAGTTTAAACTCGCAGCAAATATTTTTATGTTGAAGAGGCTTGCATAAGTCCTTTTATAGTTTATAAATTAAATATGTTTTAATGTTAATCTTTTCAAAGTATTTTAATTTTCATTACTACTTATATTGTTTATTTATTTCCTTTCCTCACTGGGCTATTTTTCCCTGTTGGAGCCCTTTGGCTTATAGCATCTTGCTTTTCCAACTAGGGTTGTAGCTTAGCTAGTAATAATAATAATAATAATAATGTGACCTTATGGTTTAGCAATCCAATGGAAGGAAAAAAAATAACTCATAAAATACTTTAGGAAAGTATTTTGTCAATGGGCAGTAACTGACTGAAATTATTTAGTAAACCTAAACAACTTACCCCTTCCCCTAACTATCAATATAGATGACCTCAAGAGGATGGGTAAGGGAAGGGGGTCATACTAGGCAAGCCCTCTCCTTAACTACTCTGTAATTGAACCAGTGGTTTCTTAAGATGCTGGTTATGAGAGAGCGTCAAACCTTGTATTGTTCAATTGTACTTCCCCTTGTTCAATACTCAGTACACAGAAGGATGAGGACAAATCATGCTATTAGGGAGAAAGGGTCCTTGCTAGCCCCTTCCCTTCACTCTTAATCCAAGGGGAGATAAAGGAACAAATGCCTCTCCACAACTATCCATATATTCACAAACATTCCTGTAAGTGGAAATACTAGGCAATAGAGAATTGCACAATTAATAAGTGAATTGCTTGTCCACAATAATAATCTTAATGGTAAACATTACCAGGTTATAAAACTGCTATAATAGTCCAATGTTACTATATATAATAGCCCATAGAACTGTCATTTCCCATCTTTGCCTCCTAACTTCATTAAGGTTAGATACTAAAACAAATTTGTTACTCAAATTTAATAGGTTACGGAATTGCCTTTAAATTTTCAAAAGCAGTTTATTACCGAGTTACCCTTAAACCAATTACCCGTCCATAAAATTGGTCACTAAAAATCCAGTTTTAGCCTAGCTAGCTTACTCATAGATCAGCAATAAGGCTAGACTAAAATTTCTGTTTAGTTTCATAAATCATTGTACAGTATATATAAATTCCCATGGTAATCATGAAAACTAGATTGAAAAGACTAATTACGCCAGTTATAAAATTAACTTTTGTGTGTTTGACTAGACTTGTGAAAATGGTAATAAGTTACTAAACTATGCAAGATAAAAATATGAAAACAGTAAAAAGTTACTAAACTATGTAAGATAAAAATATTTCAACAAGGAATTTTAACACTGGAAAAGGTGTAATGAAACAAATTGAAGTTCTCCATGTTATCAATAAAGCCAGGGAGTAAAGGCTGTTCAAATCAAAAGCAAAAAAACAAACAAACTCTTGACAGCAAAACTATCCTGTAAATAAACCATTGTTACGTTAACAGAACTATTAATAGTGGATAGCTAATCAAAACATGATTTCCGTTACATTACTTGACTTGACTGTATGGAAGATTCCTCACGTCGCCAAGACAGAGCCAGGATCGATGTTGTCCTTTCAACGTAAGAAAATTAGATGGTGGATGGATTCAAGTTGATGTGCAGGTAGTGGGGTCTTCACTTGTAGCAGAAGTTTTAGGTGATGATGTAATAATGTCGTGTCAACCATAACCAGATGTTTCAGTATTATTGGTGCTGTCAACTTCAATGGTGCCTTAACTTGGTCTCTATTATACACACACAGTCGGTGCTTTGCCCATTATAACACTGGCCCTAAAGCAGGGGAGACTATTTCTTTGGTATTTATATAGTATTTATGTCCTTGTCCTAGCCTTTAACAGGAAGGTCCTTGGAGACCACAGAACACATTAACCCAAAAAAGTAGTAGTAAAGTAGTCAGAAAGTGGTTAGATAACAAGAAGAAAGGAGGGAAAAATGGAGATAAAAGTTAAAAAGCAGGTGCAATTTCAGCCTTTAGGGATTCTGCAAAGACAAGGTGCACTGATAGCACTTTGCCAAGTTAAACTTTTCCAGTATATGTTAATGTTATCTGAACAAATAGTCATGCAATTGAAGTTTACATTCATAATTTAATCCATACAAAGTCTAAAGTGAATTATAAGGATATGTCTTTTCAGGGATTAGACTACTGTCGAACCTTTTGTCAAGTCTGCTTCTTCCCTCGTCTACATCATTTCATCATGAATCAAGATTGGAATGATCCGAAAAGCAAACTGCAGCAGTGTTGCCTTACTTTAAGGACAATGGATGGAGGAGAACCTGACATCCCAATTTACAAGTTAGTTTGTTGCAATGTTTTTTTTAATTGGCTAACTAAAGAATTTTCATGTCTCCTATTCATTATTTTTTCAAGGTGGTCTTATCCATATTTATATTACACATAATAATGAACTTAACACTGTATTGCATAAAATTTTTCAGAATCTTTCTTAACTAAAAATATCTGATGTGTATGTAACACACATTAGAAAAAATATATTTTTATAATTATCATTAACATTTAAAAACACTTTGAGCTGACTGGATCACTGTAAGATTGGCATTACACTTCTTTTGAAAGAAATTCCCCTTATATCAGTACATGTACTGTGAGGGTTCGAGATGCCAGACCATAGACGAGTGATGCTTTATTTCCGACACGGGCAAAGTACATTGACCTCTGCGGAAGGCAGCGTAGCAAGGTGACTGACCGACCGCCAACAGGTGAAAAATGCGGGGCACTTGTGTTTTCTACAGTTAACATTACAATAAATATGAAAGCCCACGCTTGACATATAATAATCCATCCATCTATCCATATACCAAGGCACTTCCCCCAATTTTGGGGGGTAGCCGACACCAACAATGAAACAAAACAAAAAGGGGACCTCAACTCTCTATGTTCCTTCAGCCTAAATCAGGGACTCAACCAAGTTCAGCTGGTACTGCTAGGGTGCCACAGCCCAACCTCCCACATTTCCACCACAGATGAAGCTTCATAATGCTGACTCCCCTACTGCTGCTACCTCCGCGGTCATCTAAGGCACCGGAGGAAGCAGCAGGGCCTACTGGAACTGCGTCACAATCGCTCGCCATTCATTCCTATTTCTAGCACGCTCTCTTGCCTCTCTCACATCTATCCTCCTATCACCCAGAGCTTTCTTCAAACCATCCATCCACCCAAACCTTGGCCTTCCTCTTGTACTTCTCCCATCAACTCTTGCATTCATCACCTTCTTTAGCAGACAACCATTTTCCATTCTCTCAACATGGCCAAACCACTTCAACACATTCATATCCACTCTAGCCGCTAACTCATTTCTTACACCCGTTCTCTCCCTCACCACTTCGTTCCTAACCCTATCTACTCGAGATACACCAGCCATACTCCTTAGACACTTCATCTCAAACACATTCAATTTCTGTCTCTCCATCACTTTCATTCCCCACAACTCCGATCCATACATCACAGTTGGTACAATCACTTTCTCATATAGAACTCTCTTTACATTCATGCCCAACCCTCTATTTTTTACTACTCCCTTAACTGCCCCCAACACTTTGCAACCTTCATTCACTCTCTGACGTACATCTGCTTCCACTCCACCATTTGCTGCAACAATAGACCCCAAGTACTTAAACTGATCCACCTACTCAAGTAACTCTCCATTCAACATGACATTCAACCTTGCACCACCTTCCCTTCTCGTACATCTCATAACCTTACTCTTACCCACATTAACTCTCAACTTCCTTCTCTCATACCCACATTTACTCTCAACTTCCTTCTCTCACACACCCTTCCAAATTCTGTCACTAGTCGGTCAAGCTTCTCTTCTGTGTCTGCAACCAGTACAGTATCATCTGCAAACAACAACTGATTTACCTCCCATTCATGGTCATTCTCGTCTACCAGTTTTAAACCTCGTCCAAGTACTCGAGCATTCACCTCTCTCACCACTCCATCAACATACAAGTTAAACAACCACGGCGACATCACACATCCCTGTCTCGGCCCCACTCTCACCGGAAACCAATCACTCACTTCATTTCCTATTCTAACACATGCTTTACTACCTTTGTAGAAACTTTTCACTGCTTGCAACAACCTTCCACCAACTCCATATAACCTCATCACATTCCACATTGCTTCCCTATCAACTCTATCATATGCTTTCTCCAGATCCATAAACGCAACATACACCTCCTTACCTTTTGCTAAATATTTCTCGCATATCTGCCTAACTGTAAAAATCTGATTCATACAACCCCTACCTCTTCTAAAACCCCCTGTACTTCCAAGATTGCATTCTCTGTTTTATCCTTAATCCTATTAATCAATACTCTACCATACACTTTTCCAACTACACTCAACAAACTAATACCTCTTGAATTACAACACTCTTGCACATCTCCCTTACCCTTATATAGTGGTACAATACATGCACAAACCCAATCTACTGGTACCATTGACAACACAAAACACATATTAAACAATCTCACCAACCATTCAAGTACAGTCACACCCCCTTCCTTCAACATCTCAGCTTTCACACCATCCATACCAGATGCTTTTCCTACTCTCGTTTCATCTAGTGCTCTCCTCACTTCATCTATTGTAATCTCTCTCTCATTCTCATCTCCCATCACTGGCACCTCAACACCTGGAACAGCAATTATATCTGCCTCCCTATTATCCTCAACATTCAGCAAACTTTCAAAATATTCCGCCCACCTTTTCCTTGCCTCCTCTCCTTTTAACAACCATCCATTTCCATCTTTCACTGTCTCTTCAATTCTTGCGCCAGCCTTCCTTATTCTCTTCACTTCTTTCCAAAACAACTTCTTATTCTCTTCATATGACTGACCCAATCCCTGACCCCACCTCAGGTCAGCTGCCCTCTTTGCCTCACGTACCTTGCGCTTTACTTCCACATTTTTCTCTCTATATTTTTCATACTTCTCTATACTATTACTCTGCAGCCATTCTTCAAAAGCCCTCTTTTTCTCTTCCACTTTTACCTTCACTCCTTCATTCCACCATTCACTGCCCTTCCTCATGCTGCCTCCAACAACCTTCTTGCCACATACATCACTTGCAATCCCAACAAAATTTTCTTTTACTAACTTCCACTCCTCCTCTAAATTACCAGTTTCTCTTACTCTCACCTCGTTATATGCCATTTTCAACCTTTCCTGATATTTACTTTTTACCCCCGGTTTTATTAGCTCTTCAATCTTCAATGAAATGTATATAGAAATGAAGGGGAGATGATTCGGCGCCGGACTGAGTAAGTAATGTGTACAGAAAAATACATACAATGATGAAAATATTGTTGCAAGCGTTGTAGGACGTTGTCCTTACAACTACCCCCCCCCCCCAAGTCAATTATTAAAAGGGGAATATTTTAATGATTGTATGAAAGATGAATAATAAACATATCGCTTTTAGTCTCTATTGAGACGGGGGTTGCAAGCGTCCCCTTTGTCTGGATACTAGCGCTGGAGAGCCATTATCTCCACCTTGTGCATCGGGGTTGCAGGATGCCACCCCAGTGTTGCAACCCAGGGGGTTCAACTGCTGGTTGCAGTTTCCTTGGACCGCGTCTGGGCGGCCTTCTTGTGTCTTTGTTTTATTCTGGGGAGGCTCTCGTGGGCGCCGCCCTTACTGCTCAGGTACGTTGTCCTCGTCTTCTGTGCGAGGAGGCTTTAATCTGTCCACGGTCAACCAGTCTTCTACTCCATGGACCATGATCTTGAATGCCTTATTTGTCCTCTCCAGCACACGATACGGCCCCTTGTACGGACGTGAGAGTGGGGGGCGGTGACTGTCCTGTCTGACAAAGACGTAAGGGCAGGTGTTCTGCGAGGCCAGCCCGAAACGTTTCATCCTGTCCGCGTACGTTTTGTGGCACAGCATGAAGTTTCCTGACCTTTCACACAGCCGGGCGAGTCTGACGTCTCCGGTGTCTGGATTAGAAGGGAAAAACTTTCCAGGGACCACTAGCATCTCCCCATAGACTACTTCTGCTGAAGATGCATCGCTGTTTACTTTCAGAGCCATTCGAAGGCCGAGGAGGACCCAGTGGAGTTGCTTGACCCAATGCTCGTCCTTGCATCAGGCCATTAGGACCGCCTTCAGCGACCGATGGCTCCTTTCAACCATGCCGTTGGCTGCGGGGGTTGTCGGCAGTTGTGCTGCGCAGGTTGGTTCCCATCAGGCGGGCGAGGGATGCCCACAGGTCCGAGATGAAGGGACCCCGAAATGGCTGACCCAGCTTGAGAGAAGGGCCCAGGTACAGGCATCCATTGAGGCTTCGGTCATGGGTGTCGCTTCCGGCCACCTCGTTGATTGATTGATGAGGAGGTATCTGGTGTTGCCTGAGGGTGGCAAGGGCCCCACGACGTCGACATGGATGTGTCTGAAACGTTGCATGGGTTGTGGGAAACTGCCGACTCCTGACTGTGTGTGGTGGCCAACCTTGCTGGTCTGACACGCTGTGTATGCATGCTGAATTGAATTGAATATGGGGATTTAGGCATTAAGCCAAGCACTGGGGCATCAAAGGCCATTCAGCGCTATATAACGAAAATCATTCAATCATATCTGTACACTCACACCATTTAGTATCATTTTAACCTTTAATACAAATCGTAACACTTTCATACAATAAAATCTAGATGTGAAATAAATAGGGATTAAAAGGGTAAAATAAATAAATAAATTAATAAAATCAATTATAGCTCGTAATATAACCCAATACTTTGTATAAATTTTCTCAAGTTCAGGGTATTACAGTTTTCCCCCAGTATATCTCTTAACGGTTTGTCCTGGAGTAAATGTGTCCTCCTCTGGAGATTAAAAACAGGACAATCGACTAAAATATGTCTAACATCCATTGTCACTTGACAGGTATTACAAAGAGGGGCCTGTCTCCCTTCCCCACTCTTCATTAAATAATTGTGCGTTGCATGTGTATGGCCAATACGCAGCCTAGTTAAAATAATGGTATCCCTTCTACTTGTAGAATTACAAGATGACCATTTATCCACCAATGGGTGGATTTGTTTCAATTTTGTATTGGTGGTCAGTTCAGACCATCGAGCTTGCCACTTATTTTTACAGTAAAGATGAATCTCACTTTTAAGATCTTTGTAAGGAATACTCAAGGGGGATGGATTTCTTAGCCCTGAAGCTTCCTTTGCTGCCTTATCTACTTGTTCATTCCCATCCACCCCAACATGGGCAGGGACCCAACAGAAGTGAACACTGATACTCTTCCTAGATTGCAGAAGTACTAACCAGTCCTGCACCTCTTGTACTAGATGATGGCCTGGCATAATTTGTTTTAATGAGAGTAAAACACTATTGGAATCCGTAAAAATTGTATAAAAACTATTTTGGTTGCCATTTTTAAAAATATGTTGGACTGCGAGAATTATTGCGTACAGCTCAGCAGTAAAAATTGAACAAGAGTAGGGGAGTTTCCTTCTAATAACAATATCCCCCACCACAGCTGCACTTCCAACTCCTGCAGCCGATTTGGAGCCATCTGTAAAAACATGTTTCCCATGATGTTGAGCAGCATGATTTAAAAACTCACTTTTCATTACCCTACTAGGTAAGGTATTTTTCCCTCCTGCTGTAAAACATACTTTAACAGGTGGATTACACCAAGGAGGAGACTTGGGATATCCTACCTCTGCTATCTGTGCTGTTAACAAGCCTACTTCTCTAGCATCATTTTTCAGCTGTACTTCCAAAGGCTTAGGCACTCTAGATCTGTTAGGAGCCCGATCTAAAGGCGTCCTAACATATTTACAGTTAGGATTGTTTCTCACAGCAAGGGACCTAGCTAAAAACCTCAAACTCAACTCCTCTCTGCGAATGGAAAGAGGAGGTATGCCAGAATCAACATAGAGACTGTCAATGGGAGATGTTCTGTAAGCACCTGTGCAGATGCGAAGCCCAGCATTGTGAACAATATCAAGTTTTCCAAGTAAAGTCTTTGTAGCTGACCCATATATTTGGCATGCATAGTCTAACTTGCTCAGACACAAAGATGTATAAATTCTAAGCAAAGTTGTTCTATCAGCACCCCAATCAAATTGTGATATCACTTTCAGAATGTTCAGTGACTTCTTAACCCTGATAGATAGGTCATTTATATGGGGACCAAATGTCATTTTCTTGTCGAAAATGACTCCAAGAAACTTGACACTATCCTCATATGGCAAAATACAATCATTTAAGAAAAGGGTGGGGATCTCTTCCCTTTTACGAGTACGAGTAAAGCGAATGGCTTTGGTCTTCTGAGGAGAAAACATGAATCCGCGAGAATTTGCCCATGCGGAAGCAGCATTTATTGCAATTTGAAGATTTTGGCATGCTTGTAGTGCAGATGATCCACTACAATAAATTGCAAAGTCATCAACAAATAGTGATCCTTGTATGCCAGGAGGTATGTGACTAATGAGACTATTAATTGCAACAGCAAACAAGGTCACACTCAATACGCTGCCTTGGGGGACACCTTCTTCTTGCATGTAGGATGAAGATAGTTCTGACCCTACTCTCACTTTAATGGAGCGGTTTGATAAAAATTCTTCAATAAAAGAGAACATATGTCCTCCTATACCCCACGAGGCCAATTGCTTTAAAATACCACCCCTCCAGGTGGTGTCATATGCCTTTTCGAGGTCAAAAAAGACACCCACCACCTGGTTTTGGTTTGAAAAAGCATTTGAAATTTCCCTTGATAACATCAGCAAAGGGTCTAGAGTACTTCGGTTCTTCCTAAAACCAAACTGTCTGTTAGATAAAAGATTTTTTGATTCTAGATACCACACAAGTCTGTTGTTGATCATTCTCTCAAATAGTTTGCATATGCAACTGGTCAAGGATATGGGCCTATAACTAGATGGCAGTTCTGGGTCTTTACCAGACTTGTGGCCTGGAATTACAATTGAAGTATGCCAGGAATCAGGAGATGTATGGGAAGCCCATAGACCATTAAAGGTTTCTAATAAAAATTCCTTGGTATCCACTGGAAGATGTGATATCATTTCATACCGGATGCCATCCTCACCTGGGGCAGTTAAAGAAGAGCTGGAGATAGCATTTTGCATCTCCTCCATACTAAAAGGCAGGTTAAAAGCTTCAGTATTTGAAGAAGCAGGAGGAACAACAGATGTTGATGCTCTAATTTGTTGAAATGCTGGGGAATAGTTGTCAGCACTTGATACATGAGCAAAGTGCTTAGCAAGAACCTCTGCTACATCTTTGGGGTCAGATATATATCTATTATTTTCCCTTAATATTGGTAGAGGCTTAGGGACGAATTTACCTTGAAGTTTTCTAATCTTGTCCCATATTTCCTTTGAAGGAGTTTTGGTATTAATATTAGATATATATTTCTTCCAAGATGCTCTCTTTGCTTTTTTAAAAATTCTTTTTTGTTTGGCACAGGCTCTGAGATATGCTATTCTATCTGCTAAATAGTTTGTCCTCAAGTATCTTCTGAAGCAAGTTCGGGTCACTTTTCTTGCGTTGGCACATTCTTTACTCCACCAAGGAACTACAGAGCGATGAGGTAAACCGCATGTTTTAGGTATAAACTTGCTAGCATTATCATCAATAATATTTTCAAGATGTTGATAGGCATGCACTGGAGATGTAAATTCATCATATTCTTTATCAGTGTGTGAACAGTTTTCATAAGCTGCCCAGTCTGCCTCATCTATCTTCCATTTTGGTGGACACTGAGAAGGAAGATTATGGACATAATTTAACATTATTGGCCAATGGTCACTGCCATGTAGGTGTTCATTTACTGACCAAAGGTAGTCCAATCGAATGGATGAGGAACAGATTGACAAATCAATGGCTGATGTAGAGTTGTGGAATACATCATACCTAGTTGGAGAACCATCATTCATTAGTATTACATCATTGTTGTCGATTAATTCTTCAACAAGATTACCCCATCTATCGCACACATTTCCACCCCATAAAGTATGCTTTGCATTAAAATCACCCATTAAAATAAAAGGGGCAGGAAGCTGATTGATCAAGTCTTGGAGGTCAGAAAGTCTAAGCCTTCTTGGATTACCAGCATGATCTAAGAGGAAAAGTTCTAAGGATGGTTCAATATATAGCGAGCATAAAGTAATTTTTTTCCCGATATGAGTTCTAACTGCACATGCCTGTAGTGGTGTATTGAGTGGGATTGTTTCAAATTTTACAGATTTGTGAATAATAAAACCTGTACCACCTTGAGCTCTTGCAGCTTGCAAAGGAGGGGATCTACAAAAATGATAATTGAGTCCAGGATTAAATGGTTTGTCACTTATCTTGGTTTCCTGTAGGCAAATTACCTTCGTGTCTGAGTCCCTGGTTAAAGTTTTTATTTGCTCAATGCTAGTACTTAGACCTCTGCAATTCCACTGGATGATAGACATTATCTTTTGTTATTATTTTTCTTTGTCTCATTTGTCTTTTGGGACTTTTCAGATGAAGCCATGTAAGGCCTGGAGATGGAAGGCTTTACTAGGCCACCACTCTTCTTTTCTTTCTTTCTAGGATCTTTATAAGAGTCAACCTTAGGATCATGAGCAGTAGGGCACTTACCTGACTTAGATGAAGGTGAGGATGATGGGGACCTTTTCCTCTTTGGAAGATCTTGTTTTCCAATCTCCATCAAATCAGGTAGAGATTCTGCCTGAGACAATACATTTAAGGTGGTGGAAGCCACATTGGCTTCCTTGGAGGATTGTGCTAGAACTTCAACAGTTCGAGCACTTAACCCAGAAGGCTGGGCTACTACCTCTAGGGGAGATGCTCCTATCGGTGACAATACTTTTGGTGTGTTGGACACCATATTGACCTCTTTGGAGGTTTGTGCTCTGGCTTTTATAGCCTGAGCACTTGACCCAGATGGCTGGGCTACTACCACTAAGGGAGATGCACCTGACGGGCCAGGTGCTGCCACTGGTCCCCCTGTGGTAGTAAGGGGTAGTGGATTATAATCTTTTGTTGGCATCTTAACCGCGCGAGCAAAATTAAGTTGCCGATTGAGTAAATGCTTTGCATAACCTACACTTATATGTTCAGCATTTGCTTTCAAGATTGCAGCTTCTTCATTCTTGTATTCTCTACATCTTTTATCATTTGGTTTATGATTATCTTTACAGTTTGCACAGGTTGTATCTCTGTTGCATTGGCCATGTTCTAACAAAGAACAGTTAATACAGATCTTCGTATTATTGCAGTACCGGGAAGGGTGACCGTACTTGAAACAATTAAAGCATTGTAAAGGCCTAGGTTTATATTCTCGAACACGTACTCTTTCATTCTCAATAATTATATGATCTGGTATAACAGGGGTTTCAAATGTTAAAACTACCATGCTTGTTTGAGGGATCTTACTTACTTTCCAAACATTAGCAGGGCACATGTCCAGAATTTCTGGTTCTGAGAATTCATATAGATCTTTATCAAAAACTACTCCTTTACCATAGCTGAAGCTCATATGTGGTTTAATATCCTTAATAGGATCAATTTCTGCAATCTTCATGCCACAAAGCATGTGAGCTTGAGTATCTGATTTAGCATTAATCAAAACAGATTGCTTACCGTATCTACTAATATCCTTACTTTTAATTAAACCAACTTTTTTTTGTATAAATTTACTAATCTTATAATAGTTATAATTATCTATCTTTCCAGATGCAATTATCCATGTTGGGGGCTTGGGGGTTCTTACTTCTGGAAGTCTATGGTCTATTTCTTTTTCCATCCATTCTTCTGGTTTATATACCTCTAGGTGTCTTGGTGCTTTATCACATAAAGCCCCAGAAATTAAACAATTGTCAATTTTTATGCTCTCTAAATTTTTATTTGCTTCTAAAGCAATCTCAAAACTTGAAAATGATACCCAAGCTTCCCAAAAGCCATTACTACCATTAAGCTCCATTAAAATTTCTTTGATTGCTCCAAATCTACAGAAGGCTTCATGAATTATGTCATAGCTACAACCAATTGGTATGTTTTTTAAGTGGAGAATTTTCAGATTTTTTGTTGGATCTGGTAATGAGCCAGAACCAGAGAGTAAAGTATTACGGTTATTACAAGCATCATTTTCCACCAGTGCCGATAAATTGTCTTTAACAACACTGGTCAAAGAAGTATTGTTGGAGGAATCCTTTTTATTGCCGAGGTTGTCAACAGAGCTTTCCCTATTTAAACAAGCAGAAGTCGTCAACGGTGTCTGGGGTTCGCCATTTGATCCAGGGGTACGGGGAATATTAAGTTTACTCATTAATTATTTTTTCAGGGGGAGGGAAGGGGTCATAATAACAATGAAAAAAAAAACAATGGAAAAAAAATATAGTTTAAGGGAGAGAAAAAATTAAGACTGTCTGAAATTCCAAAGAAGACACCGTTAGCCTTTCCTGGAATTAATTTCTCCACCAATGACACCTGTGAAAGCTGCTTACCAAATGTCCACTCCCTACCCTACCACAAAGGGATGGTACCACTATGATTAGAGTGGCTCAAGTGTATGCCAAACCCGCTTGATGGGACTGAGAGCATTTCAAGAATACAATCATCCCCACTCTAATCATAGTGGCAGGCAAACCGGACAGAATGCCGAGAGTCCTATCTCTATAAAATTGCCAACCCCTGGAATCCGAAGGCCAAATTTCCTAAGAGATAGTTCCGCGTGCCAGTATGGGAATACTGACACTCCTAGGTGTCCAAACATTTTCGGGCAGTTGGCAAGACCACCACAGCTCCCACAATTGATTTTGAAATAAAAACCGATCATGGATACAATGTCCCCTCTAAAAAACCTGGACAGTGAAATGGGTAAAAGAGTTTTGACAGCAAGGTTGGAGACAGCTGATAATTATGAAGGAGGAATAAGCAATAAGAGGTAATAGAAAAAGAATGAGAGAAATTTAGAGTCAAAATGAGGAAAAGAAATTCCCCAGTTCGAGAGCCCTCTTGCCCGTCACAAGCCTTCAGCACGGGAATGATATGCCGTGCTGAAGCCCAATGACTTCATCAAGGCATTCTCTCGTTAAGAGGGCTGTGTATGCATGCGCCCACTCACACAAGTCCTTCCTTATCCCCGGCCTCACGAACTTGTCGGTCATCACCTTGGTGGTGGTCCTCGATGAGGGGTGGGAGAGGCCGTGTATGACATGGAATACCAGCCTTTCGCCTCGATGGTGGGATAAAAGGTTGAGGACGACCTGTGCTGGTATCGCAGAGCAGAGTGGGACCGTTGGGATGTAACTTGACGTCATCCCACCGAAGGGAGGTCGAGGAGGACCTCGTGTCTACTGTGGTGGGGTCATCCGTCTGCTCCCGGGCGATGTCCTTATAGTCCACCCCGATGTGGATGGAGTTGATGCAGATCCTCGACAGGGTATTGGCCACCGGGTTCTTTTTTCCTGGGACGTAGCTGATACTACAGTCAAACTCGGAGATGGCCACCAGATGTCGTTGCTGTCGGGCGGACCATGCATCCCCAGGCTTGGTGAAAGCGTGGACCAGAGGCTGGTGGTCCATCTGCATAGCGAATGAGGTTCCCTCCAGCAGGTACTTGAAGTGCCTGACGGCGGCGTATACTGCCAGCAGCTCGCGGTCAAAGGTCTTGTATCGAGTCTCGGGCAGTTTCAACGTCCTGCTGAAGAAGGCGAGGGGTTGGGGCTCGTTGTTGACCAACTGTTCCAGGACGGCGCCGCATGCAGCATTACTGGCATCCGTAGTTCACCTCACGGGGGCCCCGGGGTCCTGGTAGGCCAGGGTTGTGGCCTTGCAGAGGGCAGTCTTTGTCTGCTCTAATGCTTTTTGTTGAGGAGGACCCCACTGTAGTTTCTTCGGTATCCCATTTAGGACATTGAGGAGGGGCGTCATCACGCTGGCGATGTTGGGCAGGAACCTCCGGTAGTAGTTGGCCATGCCGATGAACTCTTGCAGGGACTCCACGGATGATGGTGCCGGGAACTTGTTTACTGCCTCCAACTTCGATTTCACGGGGCACATGTTACCTTTC
This sequence comes from Palaemon carinicauda, assembly GCF_036898095.1. Classification (NCBI taxonomy): domain Eukaryota; kingdom Metazoa; phylum Arthropoda; class Malacostraca; order Decapoda; family Palaemonidae; genus Palaemon; species Palaemon carinicauda. The sequence goes on along the minus strand of NC_090743.1, from coordinate 108,140,889 downwards.
AAGAGTTCGTGTCCCAAGAACTCCACTTCTCCGCCCCGAATGTGCATTTGTCGAAGCGTACCACGAGGCCATTCTCCTGCAGTTGCTTCAGAACCGTCCTCACATGCCCCAGGTGGTCCTCCTGTGTCTTGGAGAATACGAGGATGTCGTCGACGTAGACAGCGCAGAAGGGAAGGTCCCCCAGGATGCTGTCTATTAGACGCTGGAAGGTCACCCCGGTGTTTCTCAGGCCGAACGTTGAGTAGGAGAAAACGTAGGACCCGAATGGGGTGATCATGGCCATCTTCGGGATGCACGAGGACGTGAAAATAAGACTTCAGGATCCATTTTAGCGAAAATAGTGCCCCCGTGGAGGGTCCGGTGAGATCCTGCATGTTGGGCAAAGGGTAGTGGTCAGGCGTCGTGACCAGATTTAAGCGTCTATAATCGCCGCAGGGCCTCCAACTCCTGTCAGCTTTCTTACCCATGTGCAGCGCAGAGGCCCACGGGCTGGACGCCTTCTTGCAAAATGCCATGCGCTCCATCTCCTGTAAGGCACGCTTGGCATCTTGTAGCTTCTGCGGTGGGAGGCGTCTAACCTTGCAATGAGTTGGGGGGCCCCATTGTTGAGATATGGTGAAATATCCCATGCTTGGCGAGGACCCCTTCCAGTTGGCGAAGCTCGGGTGTGAAGACCAGGAATTAGCCAGCAGCCGTATTCGTGGGGCGTGACTGAACACACCCTGGGAGGGCTTGGCCTGCTGGAGAGGTGGTGGGACTGGTATGAATCTTGGTTACTAGTCGTTTGCGACGCAGATCTACCAGCAGTCCGTGGCGAGCGAGGAAATTGGCGCCCAGAAGGGGCACCTTGACGTCTGCGATCAGGAAAAGCTAGTCGTGAACCCGGCCCATGATGGATATCTTGTGTCCTCGTCGCGTAACAGGTGATGGGGCTGCCGTTTTCGGCGACCAGGGCAGCCCTGTCGTCTGATGGGAGGCCGCGGTCATCCTTCAAGGACGGGAAAGTCGACACTAAAGCGCCGGTATCCAACAGGAACCTTTTTCCTGAGTTGACTTCCAGGATGTAGGAGCCCCGTGTGATCGGGCCTCGCCTGCTCCACGGTTGCTTGTAGACCCGGTTGCCCACCTAGTTTTTTGGATGGGCGCATGGCTGGACGCACATTCGTGCCTCTTTCCCCCATACTCGGTGGAAATAGCACCATCCAGAAAAGTCAGGACCCTTGTGGTAGAGGTCTTGCCGTTGCTCCTGCTGGGGACTCTGCTGCCGTTGCTGCGACCGGGGACGAGAGCAGGAGTTCTGGAATCTCCCGCCGTGGACTGCGTTGATCCCTACCTTGTCTGGCTCTGCAGGATAATCTTCGGTCTCCTCTGTGACGGCATTGACGGAGGTGGTGGCGGCGTATCTGGTTTCTTGGCCTTCTCAACCAATGACAGCGTGTCCAGGTCCTCGTCGCCCTCCAACTGAGCGCGGATGCTTTGGGGAAATCAACGGAGGAAGATCTCTCTTGACAGGCTTGTCTCCCTGGGCAGTACATTGCTGTTGAGCTTGTTCAGCTGGAGGAGGTCCATCACTTTGTCCCAGGCTGCCGAGGGACAGGTGTCGCCGAGGGGCGTTATCATCAGGTCGAGGGCGCGCTGGGCCCTCAGGGGTACCGGGAGGTCGTAGATCTCCGTCAGTTTCTTTTTTAGGTCGCTGTACCTCATGGGTCCCAGCCTCTGTTTCAGCCAGGGGGAAATCCTTTTAAAAGCATTGCTTTTAATAATGTTTGTGAAATTCCTGACACTAATATTTGTTTCAAACTCTTTATAACACCTGTTGGCAAACTTTTGACTAAGATACATATTAGGAGTACGTAGTAAATCGCTGAATCTAACATTCGCTCTTAATGCATCGCCTTAAATGAACTTGTCTCAATTGGCTTCGCTGAAAAATACATTGCTGAAAGTGACTTCGCTCAAACGACTGGCAACGCTTGACCCAGATGGCTGGGCCACTACCACTAAGGGAGAAGCATTTGATGGGCAGGTGCTACCACTGGTTCCCCTGTGGTAGTAGGGGGTAGCGAATTATTACTTTGTGGTGGCACCTTAGTAGCTTGAGCAAAATTAAGTTGCCAATTAAGTAAATTCTTTGCATGGCCTACACTAATATATTCAGCATTTTGCTTTCAAGATGGCAGCTTCTTTCTTGTACTCTTGACAACTTTGATTTATGGTGTTCTTTACAGTTTCTACATGTTGTATCTGTTGCAGTCACCAAGTTCTAAGAACAGTTAATACAGACCTTTGTATTATTGCAGTACGTGAATTTATGACCATATTTGAAACAATCGAAGCATTGTAAAGGCCTAAGTTTATATTCTCGAACACATACTATTTCATTATCAATATTTACATGATCAGGTATAACTGGTCTCTCAAATGTCCAGATTGATTGATTGATTGAAAGTTTTCTGGCATCCTGACATCTAAGGTCATTGACGCCGATACCATTTACTGTATATGAAAATTAAAAGAGAATTCGATTAAAACCATAAAAATTAAGAAGTCATTAAAATAGTTAAATAGTTTTCAGAAGACCTGCTTCTGAAATAAATCTAAAAATTCCGCTCGCATAGTAAGACACATCATGTCCAAGAATCTTGGCAAGGATAAACCTGCCATCCTCACCTTGAGCCTCAAACAGATATCTATTTCTTAAGTTAGTAAAATTAGGGCATTCGGTCAACAAATGCCTCACTGTTAAAGGTACTAAGCAGTCCTCGCAATACGGTTGGTGTTGGCCCTTCAGCAGAAACTCGTGTGTCAACCGTGTGTGACCAATACGGAGACGACAAAGAGTCGTCTCCCATTTTCGGGGAATCATGTTATACCTCCAAGGTGATATGATATTTGTTACTTCCCTCATTTTATTGCCGTCTTGACTGTCCCAGTGCTGTTGCCATTTATCACAAACCAATTTCTTGATGTAAGGTAGGAGATCGTTACATGGAATGGGATACCTCCTTGGTAACAACTCGGATGCCGCATTCTTCGCCAGTAAATCTGCCTTCTCATTCCCAGACACACCTACATGTGCTGGAACCCAACAAAATCGAACAGTTATACCTTTCCGTCCAATAATAAAAAGCCATTCTAAAATCTTTAAAACTAGAGGGTTACTAGAATTAAAAACTTCTAAAGCTTGAAGAACACTCCTTGCATCACTAAAAATTGTAAAATTACCCTCCTTTTCCAAAGCTATTTTCTCAATAGCGGTTAATATGCCATACAGTTCCGCAGTAAATATGGAAGCTGTTAGAGGAAGTGCACCTCTACAATTAAAATCATTACTATGTACTCCAAATCCAACGCCAGCATCAGATTTGGAGCCATCAGTATATATAAAAGTCGATCCCCTATGTTCTTCGACATGTTCCATAAAAAGAGACCTGGATTCTAAGTCAGTCATATTCTTCTTAACTCCAATAAAGTATTTACAAAAAGATATGTCAGGTAATTTCCATGGAGGCGTTGATGATACCTTGAATGGAAGTACCTTATTTCTAATTATATCCAGACTATTTAAAAATCGTTTCACCCGAAAGCCATAAGGTTGAGGAGATTTTGGGTGCAACTCAAAGTATGATGCGTGTCTTACAAGGCTTGCAGTCTGAAAGGCTAGAGAGCTAGGGAGTCTTTGCAATCTAAACCAATACCGAAGAATGGAAGACATTCGGTAAAGGTCTAGAGGTAACTCTCCAGCATCAACAAGGAGACTTGGGATAGGCGAGGTTTTAAAAGCTCCAGTAGATAATCTAATACCTGCATGATGTATCGAGTCTAATATTTTTAACCGGCTTGGGGTGGCTGAAGAATATACCTCACAACCATAACTAATTTTGGAAAAAATCAAGGCCTTGTATAATTTTAAAATAGTATTGCGGTCTGCCCCCCATGATGTATGGGACAATACTTTTAAGATATTCAGAGCTTCAACACATTTAGCTTTTAGCGCTTTTAGGTGAGAAACCCATGTAAGTCTACAGTCAAATATCAAACCTAAAAATTTGGTTTCCGATACACATGGTATCCGTTGACCTTTAATGTATATATCCGGGTCTGGATGTACTCCCCGGATACGACAAAAATGGACAATGGTAGTTTTACTTGTCGAGAACTTAAATCCATTCATGTCAGCCCACTGGATAATTTTATCAATAGAGAGTTGGATTTTTCTCTCAACCATTGCCATTCTAGTGCCAGCAAATGATATTGAGAGATCATCCACAAATAGTGTTGAGAGAACATCCTGGGGAATGGCTGAGGATATCCCATTAATTGCTAGTGCAAAAAGGGTTACACTCAGCACACTACCCTGAGGAACTCCTCCTTCCTGGCACTTACTCTCTGATAGAGTTTCCCCCACTCTCACTTGAAAAACTCTACGTGAAAGAAATGCCTGAATAAATAGTGGCAGCTCTCCTCTCAATCCCAATTCATGAATGGTTTTAAGAATACCATATCTCCATGTGGTATCATATGCCTTTTCAAGGTCAAAAAATACTGTAACATGGTGCTGTTTGGAAGCAAAGGCTTCACAAATAGAAGACTCAAGTCGTATCAACACATCAGTCGTTGAGTGCATTTTTCGGAATCCACATTGAATCGGTGATAAAATACCTTTCTTTTCAAGGTACCATATCAGCCTTGCATTGACCATCTTCTCCATAATTTTACATAAACAAGATGTCAATGCAATAGGACGATAGTTTGCTGCTAAAAACTTGTCTTTACCGGGTTTTAAAAAGGCTAAAATAATGGCTAGTTCCCAAACACTTGGGTAACTATGATCATGCCATATTCTATTAATAATGCTTAAAATAAATAGCTTTGTATTAAAATGTACATGTTTAATCATTGCATATGGAATTCCATCGGGTCCAGGGGCTGTATCGTTGCAATGAGCAAGTGCGGAATCAAATTCTCTTTCAGTGAAAGGAGAATTATACGACTCCTCCCTTCTTGTTGCAAAATTTAAAATTTTCTTTTCTTCAGTGCTCCTATACTGGTGACCAGGGGCTCCTTCACACTTGCTGGATACATTTGAAAAATGATTAGCCAAGGCATTGCTAACTTCATTTGCTTCAGTTACATACTGGCCATTCACCTTCAACACTGGTGGTGGGTTGGGGGTGAATTTGCCAGCTATCTTTTTTACTTTCCTCCACACAGAAGATGGTGGTGTTCTACTGTTAATGGAGGAAACAAAAGACATCCATGACTGGCGCCTTGCTTCTTTCATGGCACGACGGAACTGTGCTCTACATTTCTTGTACATAATTAAATTCTCATCAGTTCGGAGTCTACGCAATCGTGTTAGAGATCTTCTTGTGGCTCTGTGGAGTGCAGTTAGTTCTGAAGACCACCACGGGACTGGTCGTCGTTTGAATAACCCTGTTGTTTTGGGAATTGAATTGACTCCTGCTGTATGAAGAGTTCCATTCAGCAGGTCTATAGCATCATCAATACTTTCAAACTGTTCTGCTCTCCCTTCGATTTCACTTAGCTCAGAAAATTTAACCCAGTCTGCCTTTTCTAGATTCCAACGTGGCGATCTTTGCAAAGGCGGACCCTTGTTGGTGTTTATAATGATTGGTGCATGATCACTAGTATGCCAATCATCTAATGTCCTCCAATCAAAATCAAGAAGGCAGTTAGAGCTTGCAATTGAAAGGTCAATGCATGACAAAGTACCTGTCTGAACATGAAAGTGTGTGGGCTCTCCTGTATTAAGGAGCCCCACATCCTCATTCTCCACAATTGATGAGATAATATTGCCCCTTCTGTTGGCCAAAACATCACCCCATAAAGGATGTCTACCATTCATATCTCCCAGTAAGAGAAAAGGTTGAGGGAGTTGTTGAATAACTTCTGCTAAATCATCATATAAAATATCATCATTTGGAGGTAAGTACAGAGAGCATATTGTATATTTTCTCCCTATATCAATTTGTACAACAACTGCCTGCAGGGTTGTACGTATAGACATGGGTATTTGGGGAACATCTCGACGAATGTACATGAGACTTCCGCCATGGCTCCCTGCTTGTTGATTATATGGTGTTCTATAGCTAACATACTCTCGAGGACTAGGAGTGTTAGAATCAAGCATACTTTCCTGTAGACATACTATTATGGGGGAATGCTCATGAATTAGGAGCTTAAGTTCTTCATATTTCGCCCTCAAACCCTGACAGTTCCATTGCAAAATGGAGGAGAAAACTATGGATTATTTCTGGAAGACGTCTTGGGTGAGGTCTTCCCATTAGCAGTTTTTAATCTAACATTATTACTTGTAGGTTTCTTCAGAGATGGTCTTGTTATGTTGGGTTTTACGTTGGAGTTTTTCTTTGTATCTTTTTTATATATTTGTTGAGGGGGATGGTGGACCTCAACTTGAATTTCTGATTTATTTAAATTGTCTTCTGGTTGATCGCCAACATCAACAGACAAAACATCATATTTATTTGATGTCATAATTCTAGTATTTCTTATGGAAGGGGGTGAGAGAGATGGAGGTCTCTCTCTTTTACGATTAATAGGTTGCAGGTTACCAGGTTTTTGTACCTTCCCCACTACAGGTACACCTGATAACTTGGTGTCAGGTGGAATCTCCATTAAATCAGGCAAGGATATGGCCTGGGAGAGGTTAGTACTATCCTTTGTAATGGGGGACAAAGGTTTGATAGTGGTGGGCAATGTCTTTTTGTTGATACTCAATGATAAATCTTTAGGAGGAGATGTTCTTGTCTTATGCAGCACTTTATCAATAGATTGTGAATTCCTTTTTCGAGAACTACCTACAGTAGTAGGTGGGTGAGATGATTCCCGAGGAACTTTTTCTCCTGTTTTTAATGTTTTTGCATAAGTATTAGATTTATTTAATAATCTCTTGGCATGCCCCACGCTTACATGTTCAATAATTGATTTATTGAGGGCAGCCTCTTCTAACTTATAAAACTGGCAGCTCCTATCATTGGATTTATGATTAGAGTTGCAGTTTAAGCATCTTGCCTCAAGTGCACAATCCCCATGGTAAATTTTGGAGCAAGTATTACAAATTTTTTCATTATTGCAAACTTTGGAAGGATGTCCAAATTTAAAGCAATTATAACATTGCAGTGGCTTCTGCTTAAAAGGTTGAACTCTGATCCTTTCGTTTTCTATGTCTATGTGGAAAGGTACATCAGCATCCTGGAAAGTAAGAACAATCATTGATGTTCCAGGTACTTTATGTACTTTCCACACTGATAGGGGACACATGGCCAATATCTCCTCTTCAGTAAATTCATACAGATCCCTATTAAAAACCACTCCCCTTCCATAGCTAAAGTTTAGATGGGGTTTGATGTCCAATTTTATATCATCATTTACTGTCTTCAAATTAGACAGTAAACAGACTGTGTGTATGACTTGGCCTTTATCAAGAAACTTTTCTTCCCGAATCGAGATATATCTCCAGGTGCGATCGTACCTACCTTCCTCTGAAGAAATTTGCATATCTTGAAATAATTTTCCGTACCTCCCACAGATTGAGCAAGAAGCCACATTGGTGGTTTTGGCTTTCTTTGGGATGGTATATCTGCCTCTATATCTTTATCAGCCCAGTCTGCTGGTCTGTAGACATCCAGATCTTTAGGTGCCCCATCACAAAGAGCACCCTTAACACTCATATTACCTACTTTAATATCAACAATGTTACAGCTTGCATTAAATGCTTCCTCATGACAATTAAATGATAACCAAGATTCCCAATTATCATCTTGAAGTTTCATTCTAATTTCTTTTATTGATCCGTAACACTCAAATATTTTATGTAGCACATCATAATTAGCTTCTAAAGGGATTTGGGTAACGTGCAGGACTTTCAGTTTTCCTGTGTTGCCCAAATTACCCTTTTTCAGAATGTTTAAAGAACAGTCCTTTTTAGTTCCTAGGTCGTCAACGGAGTTTTCTTTAAATGAATTGCCAGAGGTCGTCAACAGTGCCGGGGGCGAGTCAGCATATCCAGGGGAGGTGGGGTCATTTTCACAAGAATCCATCATAAAAAAGAAGAGAGAAGAGTGATTTTTTGAAGTTTGATTTACCTGCTTGAGAACATTAAGGCATCACATGTTGGGAAGGAAATTTACACTCTCCACTACCGGCACAGTGAGAGTATACTTCCCAGATGGTCCACTCCATACCCTACCCGAAGGATAGCATCAAAACAGATATAGAGGCACAGGTGTAAGCTGAACCCGCCTGTTAGGACTGAGACCAAGAAACTATGGAATCATCCTCCCCATATCTGTAATGACGGGCTTCCGGCCAGAAGCCGAGAGTCCTACCCCAAGCATTGGATCCCCCTGGATTCCGAAGACCCAACACTTGGAATAGTTCTGCCAAAAAGGTCCAAACCATCTTCGGGATGGCTGAGATCATCCTATACACTCACATATAGCTTTGAGCACAAACGCCTCCCAACCGCGACACCTTTCACATTCATCAAAGCAGGCAGCAATACCGGATGCAGAAACATCCGCCCAAGTGGCAATAACAGATGTAGAAACATCCATGCCATAAAGAGAAAAAAAAATAATAAACATACATATATATGTAAAAATATACACATATACATATGGAAAATTTTACTCATAGGGTTGGGACAGCATCATGAAAGAAAGTTTATAATATTAGGAGAAGGTTGAAGCAATATAAAGAGGAAGAAAAAGATAAGAAAGAGAGAAATTTAGATTCGAACTGGGGGAGCAATTTCCCCAAGTTCGAGAGCCCTCTTGCCCGTCACCAAGATTCAGCATGGGAATGAAATGCCGTGCTGAAGCTCAATGACTTCATCAAGGCATTCTCTCATTAAGAGGGCTCAAATGTCCAGAAATGTTCTGAAAAATCATATAGGTCGCTATCGAAAACTACTCCTTTACCATAACTGAAGCTCATGTGTGATTTAATATTTTTAGTAGGATTAGTGTCTTCAATCTTCATCCCACAAAGCATGAGAGCTTGAGTACCTAACTTAGCATTGATCAAAACAGATTGCTTACCATATCTAATAATATCCTTTTAATTAAACCAACATTTTTTTATAAATTTACTCATCCTGTAATAGTTATGATTATCAATCTTTCCAGATGCAATGATCCATGTTGTAGGCTTGGGGGTTCTTTGCTTCTGGAAGTCTATGCTCTTACTTTTTCTATCCATGCTTTAGGTTTATAAGCATCCAGACTTCTTGGTACTTTATCACATAGCCCCAAAAATGACACAATTGTCAATTTTTATGCTCCTAATTTTTTGTTAGCTTCTAAAGCAATCTCAAAACTTGAAAATAATACCAAAGCTTCCCAAAAACCTTTACTACTGTTAAACTCCACCAAAATTTCTTTTGATTGCCCCAAAATTTATAAAAGGCTTAATTCATTGTATGATAGCTACAACCAATTGGAATGTTTTCTAAATTGACTATTTTCAAATTTTTAATTGGATCTGGCAATACACCAGAACCAGAGAGTGAAGTATTACTGTTGTCCTTATTACAAGAAAAATTTTCTGCCAGTGCCAATGAATTGTCTGTAATAACACTGGAGAAGGAATTATTGTTGGAGGAATCCTTTATACTGCAGAGATCATCAACAGAATTTTTCTTTATTTATTCAAGCAGCGGTTGTCGACAGTGTCTTGGATTTGCCACCTGATCCAGGGGTACTGGGAACATTAGGTTTACTAGAATTTTTTTGTGGGGGAGGGAAGAGGTAATAATAATAATGAAAAAGACAATGGAAAAAATAAGTTTGAGGGGAAAAAATATTAAGACTGTCTGAAATCCCAAAGAAGACCCTGTTACCCTTTCTTGGAATTAATTTCTCCACCAATGACACCTGCAAGAGTTGCTTCCCAAATGTCCACTCCCTACCCTACCACAAAGGGATGGCACCACTGATTAGAGTGGCTCAAGTGTATGCTAGACTCACTTGGGAGAGTATTTAAAATATACAATCATCCCCACTTCAATCATAGTGGCAGGCAAATCATACAGAATGCCGAGAGTCTTATCTATATGAAACTGGCAAACCCTGGAATCTGAAGGCCAAGTTTTTGTTCGAGAAAAGTTCCGCATGCCAGTATAAATATAATGACACTCCTAGGTGTCCAAAAATATTCTGGTAGTTAGCAAGACCACCGAAGCTCCAACAATTGATTTTGAAACATTCCAATCCTGGATACAATGTCCCCTCAAAAAATCTGGACAGTGAAATGGGTAAGAGTTTTGACAGCAAGGTTGGAGACAGTTGATAAATATGAAAGATAATGAATCTGTTATAAGTGATAGAAATAGGATGAGAGGTTTAAAGTCAAGGCAAAAATTCCCCAGTTCGAGAGCCTTCTTGCCCTTCACAAGGCTTCGGTACGGGAGTGATATGCCTTGTTGAAGTCCATTGTCTTCATCGAGCATTTTCTCGTTAAGAGGGGACAATGCCCTCAAGACTGATCATATATACATATGATCACCACCCAAGCCCCCTCTCCACTCAAGCTAGGACCAAGGAAGGCCAGGCAATGGCTGTTGACTCACCAGATAGACCTACAGGCTCCCCTGAAGTCCCCATCCTTAGCTCACAAGGATGGTGAAGTTTCAGCAAACATAGGAACTAACGAGTTTGAGCAGCACTAATCCCAGTCTGGTGATCACCAGTCAGGGACGTTACCACATAGGCCACCAAAACCCTTGGGATGAAGAGCCCCGTTCTTCTTCCCCTTTTTTCATGAATGATTGACAAATATCTCGTTCTCATGGGAGAGGAAGAGAGAAAGAGGGAGGGAAAGGCAGTATGGTGCCAAAAACTTTCCCACAAGGAGAAGAAGTATTGGAACACAGTACAGGCATTTATGCCCCTACTATTGATACTAGGTCTCATACTGAATCTGCACTAGCACAGTCAGTTGGGACGAGGGGTATTCAACAAGATGAGTGTGAGATTGGAAGTACGAACTAGTCTTGTAATAAGTACTTTCTGTGATTAATCACTACATGACCCCAATCAAGTTCCCACGTATATATGCTAACCTGATCGCCTGTTCATTCCCAGTGCTTCCAGTCTATGTGTTAAAAGTTGCAATAGGGAGAAATAAACAAATAACCACCTAGGAGTCTAGGACTACTATCAGAGCTCTTGCAAGGATTGAGAAAACCCCCATCACACATGCATGATTGATGGCTGCACTTTACACCACAGAATGACCGGTATTCACATGACCCAGTCACCTGCGTGCTCTAGAAGCTAAAGTACTGTACTCTTTGTGGTACTTTGTTAGACTCTGGAGGCATGAGAGTTAAGAGAATTCTGCTTTTGAAGGGAAATCTGATATCCTTCAACATCTTCCAGGTAATATCACTCTGTCCCTTTCTCGGTCGGGGCTGTGTATACCCTGCGAGGCAGGCACGGTCTTCTGAGAGCCAGGTCAAGACCTCCCTCCTAAGTCTCTTGGCTTCAGTGTCCCCACAGCCCCAGTCTCTGGTCGAGCTATGGCAGAGAATTCTTTAATGAAGTGTTTGTTCTTTCACATCCTTAGAATTAGGCAAGGCTACTGTGGTTCCTGTGAAATGGTCAGAATGTCATTTATCACATACATTTTGGTGTTAAGGATCTAACAACATCCTGAAATTGCTGTGGTCAGATTTTCCTCACGGGTATATGGATCGAGTGAACTCTCAGATTTTCGAAACTGAAAATTCAGGTTTGGTCCACTGGTCAATCAAGAACTTTCCTCCTGCACTCTCTCAACAAAGGAAGATTTCATGGGCCTGAGGGTGCACTTATCTGTTCTTCCCAGCCCTCATGGCATAACATAGGCCTTCTGTACTGTGCAGAAGAGAGAGCGAGTCATCTTTTGTTGTAGAGGCAAGTTGGACTGGAGGTGATGATGTAAGTGGAAGGCGGCTAGCCCTGACTCCCTTATCCTTCATACAGCCACAATTAAGGCGGCTGAAGCAAGATCTTTGATTGCGGATAAACTGTAAAGATCTGCTTTGGAAGAAAGGTGGACAGTTCACCCCCTTTGCCCCTAGCCTAGCCAGTTCAGGAGTGAGGATGAAGTAAGAAGGGAGGAAATAAACATTGAAGTTTGCAATTCCCCTCCTGCAGCTGGCACAAGTTGGGGATTTCTTTCAGGCCATTGAGCCACTATGCTGAACAAATTTGTTCTTCATACAGTACCCCTTTCAGGATGGAGGGTAGCGAGCCCCAACTGGTTAGCCATCTGAGAGGAAGATTGATTGATTGATTTAAAGTTTTCAGGCATCCTGACATCTGAGGTCATTGATGCCGGTAACATTTAATTTATGTATACAAAAATAAAAAGATAAAATAAAATAAAAAATAAAAGAGTATTCAATTAAAATCATAAAAGTTTAATGTTATAAAAGTTAAATATTTTTCAGAAGACCTGCTTCTGAAATAAATCTAAAAATGCCACTTGCATGGTAGGACACATCATTTCCAAGAATCTTGGCAAGGATGAACCTGCCACCCTCACCTCGAGCCTCAAACAAATATCTACAGTATTCCGCAAGTTGTTATAATTGGGGCATTCGGTCAACAAATGCCTTACTGTTAGAGGTACTAAACAGTCGTCACAATATGGTTGGTGTTGGCCCTTCAGCAGAAACTCGTGTGTCAACCAAGTGTGACCAATACGGAGACGACAAAGAGACGTCTCCCATTTTCGGGGCATCATATTATACCTCCAAGGAGATATGTCATTTGTTATCTCTCGCATTTTATTGCCATCTTGACTATCCCATTGCTGTTGCCATTTATTGCAAACCAATTTCTTGATGTCAGGTAAGAAATCATTACAGGGATTGGGATACCTTCTTGGCAGCAACTCGGATGCAGCCTCCTTAGCCAGTGAATCTGCTTTCTCATTCCCAGACACACCTACATGTGCTGGAACCCAACAAAATTGAACTGTTATACCTCTCCGTCCAATAACGTTCTCCAACGCTATTTTCTCAATAACGGTTAATATGCCATACAGTTCGGCAGTAAATATGGAAGTGGTCAGAGGAAGTGCACCTCTACAATTAAAACCATTACTATGTACTCCAAATCCAACGCCAGCATCAGATTTGGAGCCATCAGTATAGATAAAAGTTGATCCTCTATGTTCTTTAACATGTTCATTAAAAAGAGACCTGGCTTCTAGGTCTGACATATTCTTCTTATCTCCAATAAAATATTTACAAAAAGATATCTCTGGTAACTTCCATGGAGGCGTTGATGATACCTTGAATGGAAGTACCTTATTTCTAATTATATCCAGACAATTTAATAATCGTTTCACCCGAAAGCCATAAGGTTGAGGAGATTTTGGGTGCAACTCAAAGTATGATGCGTGTCTTACAAGGCTTGCAGTCTGAAAGGCTAGAGAGTTAGGGAGTCTTTGCAATCTAAACCAATACCGAAGAATAGAAGACATTCGGTAAAGGTCTAGAGGTAACTCTCCAGCATCAACAAGGAGACTTGGGATAGGCGAGGTTTTAAAAGCTCCAGTAGACAATCTAATACCTGCATGATGTATCGAGTCTAATATTTTTAACCGGCTTGGGGTGGCTGAAGAATATACCTCGCAACTATAACTAATTTTGGAAAAAATCAAGGCCTTGTATAATTTTAAAATAGTATTGCGGTCTGCCCCCCATGATGTATGGGACAATACTTTTAAGATATTCAGAGCTTTAACACATTTAGCTTTTAATGCTTTCAAGTGAGAAACCCATGTAAGCCTACAATCAAATATCAAACCTAAAAATTTAGCTTCTCTTACACATGGTATCCGTTGACCTTTAATGTATATATCCGGGTCTGGATGTACTCCCCGGATACGACAAATATGGACAATGGTAGTTTTACTTGTCGAGAACTTAAATCCATTCATGTCAGCCCACTGGATAATTTTATCAATAGAGAGTTGGATTTTTCTCTCAACCATTGCCATTCTAGTGCCAGCAAATGATATTGAGAGATCATCCACAAATAATGTTGAGAGAACATCCTGGGGAATGGCTGAGGATATCCCATTAATTGCTAGTGCAAAAAGGGTTACACTCAGCACACTACCCTGAGGAACTCCTCCTTCCTGGCACTTACTCTCTGATAGAGTTTCCCCCACTCTCACTTGAAAAACTCTACGTGAAAGAAATGCCTGAATAAATAGTGGCAGCTCTCCTCTCAATCCCAATTCATGAATGGTTTTAAGAATACCATATCTCCATGTGGTATCATATGCCTTTTCAAGGTCAAAAAATACTGTAACATGGTGCTGTTTGGAAGCAAAGGCTTCACAAATAGAAGACTCTAGTCGTATCAACACATCAGTCGTTGAGTGCATTTTTCGGAATCCACATTGAATCGGTGATAAAATACCTTTCTTTTCAAGGTACCACATCAGCCTTGCATTGACCATCTTCTCCATGATTTTACATAAACAAGATGTCAATGCAATAGGACGATAGTTTGCTGCTAAAAACTTGTCTTTACCGGGTTTTAAAAAGGCTAAAATAATGGCTAGTTCCCAAACATTTGGGTAACTATGATCATGCCATATTCTATTAATAATACTTAAAATAAATAGCTTTGTATTAAAATGTACATGTTTAATCATTGCATATGGAATTCCATCGGGTTCAGGGGCTGTATCATTGCAATGAGCAAGTGCGGAATCAAATTCTCTTTCAGTGAAAGGAGAATTATACGACTCTTCCCTTCTTGTTGCAAAATTTAAAATGTTCTTTTCTTCAGTGCTCCTATACTTGTGACCAGGGGCTCCTTCACACTTGCTGGATACATTTGAAAAATGATTAGCCAGGGCATTGCTAACATCATTTGCTTCAGTTACATACTGGCCATTCACCTTCAACACTGGTGGTGGGTTGGGGGTGAATTTGCCAGCTATCTTTTTTACTTTCCTCCACACAGAAGATGGTGGTGTTCTACTGTTAATGGAGGAAACAAAAGACATCCATGACTGGCGCCTTGCTTCTTTCATGGCACGACGGAACTGTGCTCTACATTTCTTGTACATAATTAAATTCTCATCAGTTCTGCGTCTACGCAATCGTGTTAGAGATCTTCTTGTGGCTCTGTGGAGGGCAGTTAGTTCTGAGGACCACCATGGGACTGGTAGTCGTTTGAATAACCCTGTTGTTTTGGGAATTGAATTGACTCCTGCTGTATGGAGAGTTCCATTCAGTAAGTCTATGGCATCATCGATATTTTCAACTTGTCCTGCATCCCCCTCAATTTCGCTTAGCTCACGAAATTTATCCCAGTCCGCCTTGTCAAGATTCCATCGTGGCGATCCCTGTAAAGGTGGACCATTGTTGGTGTTTATAATGATTGGTGCATGATCACTAGTATGCCAATCATCTAATGTTCTCCAATTGAAGTCGAGAAGGCAATTAGAGCTTACGATTGATAGGTCAATACATGACAAGGTACCTGTCTGGACATGAAAGTGTGTGGGCTCTCCTGTATTAAGGAGTCCCACATCTTCATTTTCCACAATTGATGATATGATATTTCCCATCGTGTTTGCTAAAACATCACCACACAAAGGATGTCTACCATTCAAATCTCCAAGTAAAAGAAAAGGTTGAGGGAGTTGTTGAATCACCTCCACTAAGTTATCATACAAAATGTTATCATTTGGAGGCAAGTACAGAGAACAAATTGTATATTTTTGCCCTATGTCAATCTGTACAACCACTGCCTGCAGAGGTGTACGAATAGACAGAGAAACTTGGGGAACATCTCGACGAACGTATATGAGACTTCCGCCATGGCTCCCCACTTGGTGATCATATGGTGTCCTATAACTAATATATTCGCGAGGACAGGGGGTATTATGATCAAGTTTGCTCTCCTGTAAACAAATAATTATGGTGGAATGCTCATGAATAAGGAGCTCAAGTTCTTCATATTTGGCCCTTAAACCCTGACAATTCCATTGCAAAATGGAGGAAAAAACTATGGTTTATAATTTGGTAGACCCCTTGGATGGAGTCTTCCCATTAGCAGTTTTTGATCTAACACTATTTTTAGGTGGTTTTATTAAAGAGGGTCTTGATAGATTGGGTTTAGCATTTATGATTTTCTTTATGATCTGATTGTTGAGGAGGTTGGTGGACCTCCACTTGAATTTCCGATTTATTTAAATTGACTTCCAGATCAGAAATATCAACAGACAAATCATCATATTTATTTGACGTCGTAATTTTGATATTTCTTATGGAAGGGGGCGAGAGAGATGGAGGTCTCTCTCTTTTCCGATTAGTAGGTTTTGAGCTACCAGGTTTTTGCACCTTCCCCAATACAGGTGCACCTGGTAACTTGGTGTCAGGTGGCATCTCCATAAAATCAGGCAAGGACATGGCCTGGGAGAGGTTAGTACTATTGTTGGTAATGGGGGATGAAGGCTGTACAGAAATGGGCAATGACCCATTTTTAATACGCTGTGGCAGAGCCTCAGAAGGCAATATGATTACCTTGTCATGCAATACTTTATTATCAGAGGTTGTATTTCTTTTCTTAGGATTACTGGCAGTGCTAGGTGGGGTTGCTGTCTCCTGTGGTAAATTTACCTTTGATTTTAAGGCCTTTGCATAGCTGGTTGATTTATTCAACAGTCTTTTTGCATGTCCCACACTTATGTGTTCTAAACTTGATTTGTTTAGGGCAGCTTCCTCCAACTTATACAGTTCGCATCTCCTATCAGTTGATTTATGATTCAAATTGCAATTTGAACACCTGGCCTCAAGTGTACATTCTCCATGATAAGTTTTGGAGCAAATACCACACATTTTTCCATTTTTGCAAACTTTGGATGGGTGTCCAAATTTAAAACAATTAAAACATTGCAGGGGCTTTTGTTTGAAAGGCCAAACTTTAATCCTTTTATTTTCAATAAAAATATGGAAAGGTACATCAGCATCCTGTTAAGTAAGTATAATTATTGAAGTTCCATGAACCTTATGCACTTTCCATACATTTAATGGACACATAGAAAGTATCTCCTCCTCTGTAAATTCGTACAGGTCCTTATTAAAGGCCACTCCCCTTCCATAACTAAAATTTAGATGAGGTTTCATTTCCAATGTAATTTCATCACTGCCTGTCTGTAAGTTAGACAGTATTGCAGACTGAGTCGAAGATTTGGCATGGATGAGATAACTATTCTTCCCAAAATGAGATATATCTCCAGGTGCTATGGTTCCTACTTTTTTTTGGATAAACTTACATATCTTAAAATAATTTCCTATTATCCCTTTAGGTTCAGCTAAGAGCCACATTGGTGGTTTGGGTTTTCTCTGTGAAGGCATGGGTACATTTCTATCTTTTTCAAACCAATCAGCAGGTTTGTACACATCCAATTCCTTTGGGACCTTATCACAAAGAGCTCCCATGATGTTCAATTCGTTAATTTTGATACTACTAATATTACTTATGGCATTAAACGCTTCATCATGACTTTCAAAAGATATCCTAGAGTCCCATTTTTCATCTCCAAGTCTCATCCTTATTTCCTTTATCAATCCATAGCACTCAAATGCTCTATATATATCATCATAATTTGTCTCTAATGGGATTTGGGAAACATGAAGGAATCGTAGTTTCCCTGTGTTACCCAAATTGCTAGATTTTTTAACATCAGTAGAGTGGTCCTTTTTAGTTCGAAGGTCGTCAACAGAATTTTCCTTAATTACAGTAGCAGAAGTCGTCAACAGTGCCGGTGGGGAGTCAGCAAATCCAGGGGATGGGGAGTCAGCATTTGAAGGGTCCATATTTAAGGGTGGGATTTTCATGTTTTTTGTTGTTGTTTTGTTGGGGTACCTGCTTGAGAATTATAAGAAAGTATCATACGTTGGAAAGGAAATTTGTATTCTCCACTATCGGCACAATGAGAGTATACTTCCCAGATGGTCCACTCCATACCCTACCTGAAGGATAGCATCAAAACAGATATAGAGGCACAGGTGTAAGCTAAACCCGCCTGTTAGGGCTGAGACCAAGGTAATATGGAATCATCCTCCCCATATCTGTAATGATGGGCTTCCGGCCAAAAGCCAAGAGTCCCACCTCAAGGATTGGATCCCCCTGGATTCCGATGACCCAACCCTTGAGAGTAGTTCCGCCAAAAAGGTCCAAACCATCTTTGGAATGGCTGAGATCATCCAATACTCTCATATATAGCTGTGAATGCGAATACCTCCCAACCGTGATCCCTTCTCCCATTCATCTAAGCAGGCAGTAATAACGAATGTGGAAATATCCATGCCATTTAAATAAAATAGAAAAAAAAAATAGACAAATAAATAAATGAACAAATAAAATAAATAAATATATATATATATATGCATACATCTACATATATATATAAGTAAGAAAGATGATAATCATAGAGATAGGACAGCAAGATGAAAGAAAGTTGATAAAATTAGGAGAAGGTCGAAGTAATATTAAGCAGAAGAAAAAGATGAAAGAGAGAAATTTAGATTCGAACTGGGGGAGCAATTTCCCGAAGTTCGAGAGCCCTCTTGCCCGTCACCAAGATTCAGCACGGGAATGAAATGCTGTGCTGAAGCTCAATGACTTCATCAAGGCATTCTCTCATAAAGAGGGTCTGAGAGGAAGAATCAAGTTTCCAGGAAATCTGTAGGATGCATACTTTTATAGAAATTGCTTCCATTTCCTCCTCAGGGAGTAGTGTACCAGTGCAATTTCCAGTGTTTTAGAGCCCAATCAGACTAATGTAAAAGTTCTCAACTAACTCTGCCGCTTCTCCCCGCCGAAGTTAGCTTTCGTTAGGCTAGTTTTGGTTTGTGGCTTCAGTACTTCCACTTCAGCCATATCGCTGGAGACAAAACTTTGGTATCAAGCAGTGCCTATCTTTGGCTTTGAAGTTAGGTTAAGGGTGGAACAGTTGTATTAAATTTTCTCATACTGAAAATGACAAGAGGTAAAGAATTCTGCATCTGCTTCTAAATTGCCTAACAGTTTCTTGTGGGCTATTAAAGTTACCTCTCCCCCAGAGCAAAAATGTAATCGTCCAGCTAGGGATAAACATTCTCTACATCTTGGATTGGATCAGAAAGGGTGTGAAAATTGTACCTTCTTGGGTTAAACAAAAGTTGAATTGAACTGAATTGAATATAAAATTTAGGCCTCAAGCCAAGCACTAGGGTATCAAAAGGCCATTCAGCCCTGTATAATGCAAATTAATCAACCATACCTGTACTCTCACATTTGGTATCATTCAAACTTCTAAAACCAAACACACAACTTTCATACAATATCTAAATGCAAAATAAGGAGGGATTAAAAGGATTAAAAAAATAAATTAATAAAATTATTCAAAGCTCCTGATATAAACCAGTAATCTTGTAAAACATTTTGCACTACCCTGCATGTCTTTTAGCACCTTTCTTGTAATATCCCTTAAGTTAAAAAGGTAGAGCCAGGGATTGATCCTCTGACCATTCCCAAAATTCTGCCAGGCACTCTTAACAAGGGGCCTGATAGTTTATAATCTGTCTCCAACATAAGTGATTCAAGTGAGAGTTCTTTGTAAGTTATGTATTTATTTCCAGTCCATGCTGAAGCACCTTCAGCCCTGGATGAATCTTGGCCCTCATTCCTAGCTCAAGCTTCCAGAATTCGAGGGATAGCGTTTTCATAGTTTGCAAGACAAACCAACCAGATCACTGAACTCTTCCTCCGTGAGTGTAATAAATTGGAGAAAGCAATTGGTTTTGCCATACTGGGTTAGCTGGGTTAGGTTTCCAGCTTGGAGAATTTGTGGAGCATTTCTTCAGGAACAAAACCTTTCTTGTTGGATTGGTTGGGAACATATTCAGGGGCAAAACCCTGTCTGTCTTAGCCATGGTAGGACTGTATGTGGTCTCTTGGCCAGAAAAACTTTGGGTCAGCTTGTTGTGCAGATTTTACCACACTCTTTGGAATTATATTTCTCCCCACAGTGAGTTTACTTTCCCAAAAATAAACCCATTGGCCTGCAAAACTGTAGGGAACTTTCCCTTGAAAGATCCAGAATAGATGGGATGTCAATCTCCATCTCTTATTCCAAGGCCATGTCCTCTGCAGGTTGTGGTTAGAGATCATCTGTCACACTTTTAGTAATTCACTCAGACCACGAAGTTCTCTGAAGATAATATTGTAAAGTCATAGAATACTGTGGTGTCTGGTTAAAGAGGTATGAATTTTTCTTCCTAGCCTATAAGCAATCTTGTGGAATAGTTTTGTCCTCAATAGTAGAAACTCAGTTTTTCCCACTTCTATCTACAACCTAGCAATTCTATCTACAACCTAGCAAGGGTAGTTTTCAGTCCTTAAAGTCCTTACATCAGATCATTGTTGCAATTTTACACCTTCCTTCCATGGTGAGAGAATGAGGCGGCAGAGAACTGACAACCAAAAGATACTAATCAAACTTCAAGATAGTAATAGAACCCAAAGTCCTACGATAATTGTGCCCTATTAAGAATCGAAGAATCTCTTTCTTCTGAAAGGTGTTTGTTGCAGCCCCGCCTATCCACACAAATCTTGTGCTCATTCCAAAAGGGGAGGGGATGTTGAAGTGGGAGTTCCCCTCTTCTACTGCTTTGAGCAGGGATACCGGTCATGCCATTGGGCAACATGGCAGAGGCTGAAAGTTGTGCCCTGGGTATTAGATATTCTTCAGGAGTAATATTTATCACCCTTCAAGGACCTTTAACCTCCCGTCACTCCAGTCCATTTTGACTTACCCCCCAGGATGGTTGAAAGTGTCCATGATCGCAGAATTAATAGAGGAAAGCGGTATTAGTTGTCACCAACTAGTATCACACAGACTACCTTTTATCATCTAGTTCATACTACATGTTCACTTTAGGAAGTTATTTTTTCATTAGATATGGAGGTTTCATATTTTCAATATCTCAAGGATGTGTACTTACAAGTGTTTCTCCATCAATCCTCCATAAAGTATCTTCAGTTCTTCCTTGACAAGATGGTTTACAAATCCAAGATTGCACTTTTAATTGAGCACTATTTCCTGAAGTTTTATGTTTACTTGCATGTTGATCTAGGCTTGGGCCCACTTGCATGGGAATATGGCTACTGAAGTACAATATCTTGACCATAACCATTGTCTCGCCAAAAGCTCATCCCTAGCTGGAGGATAAAGTTTACTAAGCCAAAGGAAAGTTTTAGGATCAACACAGCAGTATCAAGGCCCCTTCCTTCAACATCAGATTCTTTTACCAGAGAATTCTTGATGCAAAATCATTTTGAACGTGCAGAAACAACCCACTTGGAAATGATAAGTGTTACTTTAGAAACGTGTCTTTTCTAGAGGGATGGTTCTATGACTAATGCACCAGGGACCTCTTCAGTAGGGCCCAAAGCATTACTGGACAGTCATCAAGGACACTGTTCTGTTCTCCCATTCCTAACTCAATAGGCCACATTCGAGAATTTTTTCTAGCACCCATGGGATACTTTGGATGGCTATGCTCTTTTAAGTTCTAATTTGTGCTTCCCTTACCCACTGGCTTCTCAGGTCAAGTTCCCTAGAAAGACCCTGGCCTCCCTTTCTTTGTCAGCCATATATTCTTTAGTTTTAACAGTTTGTGAACTTATTTGAGATTATTGTCATGGGTAGATACAATACTTTTGAAGGGGTATATTACTTAAAGACAAAAATACCTATTCCCAAAGTGTGAGCAGCCAGATGGGATTCGACTACTGTATTGTTTTGTTAAACCTTTCATCACTTCACTGTCGTCAGCATTTTGAAAGTAAACAGAGCCTCGACGAAGAGCGCCTGCAGCAATAAGGGGACTGTCCTGTTTTGACCAAGATGTCATCTTCTTAATCAGTGGAGTCAGCATATTGAGAACCCGAGCCTGAGGGATATTTTTGTTTACGAAATATGTCATAATGGAAGGTCACATGCTGCCCTTTTGTGACGACTTAACTCGTGGTCCAGATTGCATCCAGAAATTTCTTCTAGAAGCTTCCATAGCATGATCGAAGTGGGCCTTTTTGAGGAGGCCAATCGAGACAGAAATGTTAAAAATACGCTTTCCATGGAAATGACTACTGCCCACTGTAATTAACTCTGCCCATACATGGGTATATAAAACTTCAAGAGGAGATTGTCCAGGAGAAATAGGATAGGACATAATACAAGAGAGGAACTATGTCCAAAGCAGATGAGAACCAAGTCCTGACGAGATAAGCAGAGAAGACCAGTTTTTAACCTTCCCTTCAAACAACAAATGCTTCTCTAAAGTCCCATTATGGCTAAGAAGAGACAAAGTGAAACAGCCAGCCCTCCCTGCTTGTGACGAGAAGTAGCCAACACTGCCTACAGCCAAGCCTTAGGTCAACACTATCATCAAATTCTTGGAGAAGACTTCTGATGTCTCATCTTGATGCTACCCTTTCCGTGACGTCTTCGAATCCAAAGT
This sequence comes from Palaemon carinicauda, assembly GCF_036898095.1. NCBI lineage: Eukaryota > Metazoa > Arthropoda > Malacostraca > Decapoda > Palaemonidae > Palaemon > Palaemon carinicauda. The sequence goes on along the minus strand of NC_090743.1, from coordinate 108,118,316 downwards.
CATTGTGCTAGTCTCATCTGAAATTCAGCAGCCTTTATGCCGTTCTCAAACCTGCAGTTTCTGTACCAGTATTGTCTCAGCAGCTACAGAAAACTATTCCTTAAGTACTTCTACTTTACTGACTGTTCGCCTTTTCTATGGTTTGGATTGATTTGGTTTGTCAGTTAAAGTAATATAAGAAGTAACATTGATTTTCTTTATAAGTTTGTGAATAAAAGTGGTGTGTTTTTTGGGAGTTTCTTTTTATATTTATTTCCCACGTTTTATATGGCTGTTGTCGAATAATTTTATTTAAATATCATAAGAACCTGTAACGATTTTAAGATTGTAACAATTATAGAGTGTTTCTTTAGAACAAACAGCTTTGATTGATTGATTGATTGATTTAAAGTTTTCTGGCATCCTGACATCTAAGGTCATTGACGCCGATACCATTTACTGTATATGAAAATTAAAAGCAAATTCGATTAAAACCATAAAAAATTAAGAAGTCATTACAATAGTTAAATAGTTTTCAGAAGACCTGCTTCTGAAATAAATCTAAAAATTCCGCTCGCATAGTAAGACACATGTCCAAGAATCTTGGCAAGGATAAACCTGCCATCCTCACCTCGAGACTCAAACAGATATCTATTTCTTAAGTTAGTAAAATTAGGGCATTCGGTCAACAAATGCCTCACTGTTAAAGGTACTAAGCAGTCCTCGCAATACGGTTGGTGTTGGCCCTTCAGCAGAAACTCGTGTGTCAACCGTGTGTGACCAATACGGGGACGACAGAGTCGTCTCCCATTTTCGGGGAATCATGTTATACCTCCAAGGTGATATGATATTTGTTACTTCCCTCATTTTATTGCCATCTTGACTATCCCAGTGCTGTTGCCATTTATCACATACCAATTTCTTGATGTAAGGTAGGAAATCGTTACATGGAATGGGATACCTCCTTGGTAGCAACTCGGATGCCGCATTCTTCGCCAGTAAATCTGCCTTCTCATTCCCAGACACACCTACATGTGCTGGAACCCAACAAAATCGAACAGTTATACCTTTCCGTCCAATAATAAAAAGCCATTCTAAAATCTTTAAAACTAGAGGGTTACTAGAATTAAAAACTTCTAAAGCTTGAAGAACACTCCTTGCATCACTAAAAATTGTAAAATTACCCTCCTTTTCCAAAGCTATTTTCTCAATAGCGGTTAATATGCCATACAGTTCGGCAGTAAATATGGAAGCTGTTAGAGGAAGTGCACCTCTACAATTAAAATCATTACCATGTACTCCAAATCCAACGCCAGCATCAGATTTGGAGCCATCAGTATATATAAAAGTCGATCCTCTATGTTCTTCATGTTCCATAAAAAGAGACCTGGATTCTAAGTCAGTCAAATTCTTCTTAACTCCAATAAAGTATCTACAAAAAGATATGTCAGGTAATTTCCATGGAGGCGTTGATGATACCTTGAATGGAAGCACCTTATTTCTAATTATATCCAGATTGTTTAATAATTGGTTAACCCGAAACTCAAAAGGTTGAGGAGATTTTGGGTGCAACTCAAAGTAGGTTGAGTGCCTTACAAGGCTTGCAGTTTGAAAGGCTGAAGAATTGGGGAGTCTTTGCAATCTAAACCAATACCGAATAATAGAGGACATTCGGTAAAGGTCCAGAGGCAACTCCCCAGCATCAACAAGGAGACTTGTGATAGGGGAGGTTCTAAAGGCTCCTGTGGACAATATAATGCTAGCATGATGTATTGAATCTAGTATTTTTAACTGGCTTGGGGTTGCTGAGGAGTATATGTCGCATCCATAACTAATTTTGGAAAATATCAAGGCCTTGTATAATTTTAAAATTGTATTGCGGTCTGCCCCCCATGATGTATGGGACAAGACTTTTAAAAGATTCATAGCTTCAACACATTTAGCTTTTAATGTTTTTAAGTGAGAAACCCATGTAAGCCTACAATCAAATATCAACCCTAAAAATTTTGCTTCACTTGCACATGGGATCCGTTGACCTTTGATGTATATATCCGGGTCTGGATGTACTCCCCTTATACGACAGAAATGGACAATTGTAGTTTTACTTGTTGAGAACTTAAATCCATTCATATCGGCCCAATGGATAATTTTATCAATAGAGAGTTGGATTTTTCTCTCAACCATTGCCATTCTGGCTCCAGCAAATGATATGGAGAGATCATCCACAAATAATGTTGCAAGAACATCCCGGGGAATGACTGAGGATATCCCATTAATTGCTAGTGCAAAAAGGGTTACACTCAGCACACTCCCCCTGAGGAACTCCTCCTTCCTGGCATTTACTCTGTGATAGAGCTTCCCCAACTCTCACTTGGAAAACTCTATGTGAAAGAAATGACTGGATGAACAGTGGTAGCTCACCTCTCAATCCGCACTCATGGATTCTTTTAAGTATACCGTATCTCCATGGGGTATCATATGCCTTTTCAAGATAAAAAAAAACTGTCACATGGTGCTGTTTGGAAGCAAAGGCTTCACAAATGGAGGACTCAAGTTGTATCAGCACATCAGTCGTTGAGTGCATTTTCCTGAATCCACATTGAATGGGTGATAAAATATTCTTCTTTTCAAGGTGCCAAATCAGTCTTGCATTGACCATCTTCTCCATGATTTTACATAAACAAGATGTCAATGCAATAGGTCGGTAGTTTGCTGCTAAAAACTTGTCCTTACCGGGTTTTAAAAAGGCTAAAATAATGGCTAGTTCCCAAACACTTGGATAACTATGATCATGCCATATTCTATTAAAAATGCTTAAAATAAATAACTTTGTATTAAAAGGTACATGTTTAATCATTGCATATGGAATTCCATCGGGTCCAGGGGCTGTATCGTTACAAGTAGCAAGAGCAGAATCAAATTATCTTTCAGTAAAAGGAGAATTGTATGACTCTTGCTTTCTTGTTGCGAAGTTTAAAACTTTCTTTTCTTCATTGCTCCTATATTGGTGACCAGGAGCTGCTTCACACTTGCACGATACATTTGAGAAATGGTCAGCCAGGGCATTGCTAACTTCGGTTGCTCCAGTCATATACTGGCCATTTATCTTTAACACTGGTGGTGGGTTTGGGGTGAATTTTCCTGCTATCTTTTTTACTTTCCTCCACACAGATGATGTTGGTGTTCTACTGTTAATGGAGGAAACAAAGGACATCCAAGACTGGCGCCTAGCTTCTTTCATGGCACGGCGGAACTGTGCTCTACATTTCTTGTATATGACTAAATTCTCCTCATTACGGTGCATGCGCAATCGAGTTAAAGACTTTCTTGTGGCTCTGTGCAGGGCAGTTAGTTCTGACGACCACCAGGGGACTGGTCGTCGTCTGAATATCCCAGTTCTTTTGGGAATGGAATTCACTCCTGCTGTGTGAAGAGTTCCATTAAGTAAGTCTATGGCATCATCAACACTTTCAAACTGTTCTGCATTTCCTTCAATTTCACTTAACTCCCGAAATCTATTCCAGTCCGCCTTATCAAGATTCCATCGAGGTGATCTTTGTAAAGGTGGACCATTGTTGGTGTTTATAATGATTGGTGCATGATCACTAGTATGCCAATCATCTAATGTTCTCCAATTAAAATCGAGAAGACAGTTAGAGCTTGCAACTGATAGGTCAATGCAGGACAAGGTATCTGTCTGTACATGAAAATGTGTGGGCTCTCCTGTATTGAGGAGTCCGACATCTTCATTCTCCAAAATTGACGATATAATATTACCCCTTGCATTTGCTAAAACATCACCCCATAAAGGATGTCTACTATTAAGGTCTCCTAGTAAGAGAAAGGGTTGTGGGAGTTGTTTAATCACCTCTACTATATTATCATATGAGATGTTATCATTTGGAGGCAAGTAAAGAGAACAGATTGTGTATTTTCTCCCTATATCAATCTGTACAGCTGCTGCCTGCAGAGGGGTACAGATAGACAAAGATATTTGGGGAACATCTCGACGAACGTATATAAGACTTCCCCCATGGCTCCCTGCTCGTTGATCATATGGTGTCCTATAGCTAACATACTCTCGAGGACAAGGAGTATTAGCATCGAGCTTGCTTTCTTGTAGACATACTGTTATAGGGGAGTGCTCACGTATGAGGAGCTTAAGTTGTTCATATTTCGCCCTTAAACCCTGGCAATTCCATTGCAGAATGGAGGAAAAAACTATGTTTTATTTTTTGGAAGACACCTTAGATGAAGTCTTCCCAATGGCACTGTTTGATCTAACAATGTTTCCCGGAGGTAACTCTAGAGAGGATCTTGATATAGTGGGTTTTGTGTTTCTCTTTTTCTTTGTGTCCTTTTGATCTAATTGTTGAGGAGGATGGTGGACCTCAACTTGAATTTCTGATTGGTTCAATTTACCTTCTAGTTGTTCAGAAACATCAGCAGACAAGATATCATATTTATTGGAAGTCGTGACTTTAATGTTTCTTATGGTAGGAGGAGAGAGGGAGGGAGGTCTCTCTCTTTTTCGATTAAAAGGTTGTGATCTGTCAGGTTTTTGCACCTTCCCCACTACGGGTTCACCAGGTAAATTGGTTTCGAGTGCAACCTCCATCAGATCAGGCAAGGAAACGGCCTGTGAGAGGTTTGTACTATTGCTTAAAATCGGAGTAGTTGGCTTTTGAATAATTTTCAGATCTTTAAGTGTCCGTTTTGATTTTTCCACAATTTCTGGATATAGATTTTCGATGGGACTTTCAACCTCTTTAACTACTTTCATTTGTTTCTTTATCTTAGAAGTAGAGATATAATTTTCATCTGTGTGGTTTGACAAGTTTTTCTTCAGAACCATTGAAAAAGGTTGCCCTGGTCTTATTTGCTTTTCAAGAGCTCTTTTACGAGCCTCTCTAAAAGTAACCCTTTCCATGGTCCTAATGGCCTGGATTTCTTTTTCAAAAATAAACTTTACACAGCTTTTAGATGTAGCTGGGTGTGCTTCCCCACAATGTATGCAATTAGGGTTTTCTATGCATACTCCATGACTACTTTTTCCACAGTTGGCACAAACAGCTGGCTTATTGTTTAGTTTTTCTTTACATTTCTGGCTTAAATGGCCATACATTTGGCAATGATAACATCGCAATGGTGACGGGATATATGGTTTTACCTTCAAAGATAGCCATCCAGCTTTTATAACATTTGGTAATCGGCATTGATCAAATGTTATAATCAGAGTAGCAAGAGGGATATGTTGTTCTCCAACTCTCTTTCTCATTCTGACTACTTTAACTACTCCTTGACTTTTCAGTTCATCCTCTATTTCTTTCTCCTCTATATCCAACAATTCTGGAGCATATATCACACCTCTACTCTGGTTGAAAGTAGGGTGTGAAACGCATTTTACGCTATGACCATTCAATGTTGTAAGTGTTTTTAACCTTTCACCTTGTAATGGGGACAGTGTCTCTATCAAGAGACTTCCATTTCCCTGGGGTAAAATTTTTGGCTGCCCTCCACATAAAGTAACTATTTCTCTATTAGCTTTAAAAACATTTATACGCTCATTTCTTCCGTTTTCAAATTCCAAGATAAAAATTTTTTCATAATTCACTACTTCATAGTGACCAGGTAATACTTCTACTTTTCTATATCTTTCTGTACTGTCATCATTTTTCACTCTCTCTTCTTCTCTAGCATTTTATTATTCACATGACGTGAATAAGGTTCTAACGTTACAATGTTAGAACCCGAGTTGGAGCTGTCTGTACCGAGGTCCATGTTTGTATTTTCCAGGTCGTCAACAGAGGTGTTGGGTTTTTTTTGAAAAAGCAAGCCGGGTTATCCACCTCTTATCGGAGGATGTCAGTCCTCCTATCCCATGTGGCCCAACACGAGAAGAGGCTTCAGCGGGGACCAGTCCTCTATTAGAGAGGGGCTGCCTCTCTTAAGGTGGGCGTACACTGGTCAGTGGGGGTAGTTAGCCCCTCCCACCGTCGACTCCAATGCCTGGCGTCACCCATTACCCGCAAATATGGGTGACTTAAGACCGGATCACTGGAGCCCGACTCTTAACAGACTTGGTCTGCACCCAATGGGGTCTGCCAGAGGGTGATGGCGTCTAAATTGGCACAGGTTGAGATGGAATGCAGTCCATCCCACACTCTGCCAAATACAAAGCAGCATCCAAAGTAAAATCGAACATGCCAAAGTCATCAACAATATCGAGCCCAAAAGGAAGAGATGGGAGAAAAAAAGAAATAATCAAAAGTAAAAGAGAAAGTGCTGACTGATTTAGTTGAATCGACAGCTGGGCACCGAGGTCCAATGGGAAGTAGTTCCCACTGTTCATTAGAGCCCAGCTGCTAATCCCTAAGCCCCCCATCCTCATCAAGGCTTCAGCATCTGGGGGGAAACAGCTTTGAGAAGTTTTCATTAACTCTTGGCAACTATCTTTCTGGGATAATCAAGACTTCTATAGTAGTCATAAAAGGGAAAAAATCTCCAGTCTAAGCAACTATTCAGGAGGTTGTGAATTATGTAGTCTACCTACACCGAAAGAATATCCTCTGTCTTGGCTGTGAAAGGCTAAAGATTGGCCTTTCGCCAAGTCTTACAGCTTTAGGGTACAAATCTGTCTTCTTTAGGAGTTACTGATGCTCATGATGAGCATTGAAGTTTAGCTACACCTTGAAATGAAAGAGTCCATTCAGCAACGGAAATGAAACTGGGACGAAAACACTTCATTTATACTATTTAGTAAAATAAACACTTATTTGGCAGCAGGGCAAAATTAAGGAAGTAAGCACAGAAGTAAAGTATAATGCAAGCAGCCAAGGGCCTATGGAACGTAGAAATGACCCTTAAATAATGCCTACCGAACACAGCACGAGGTAAACCGACAATACTGTACTCTTTAGGATCACACCCTGGAAAGTCCAGCCTCAAGAGTGAGATGTGTGACCTTTGTTCAAAGGGCTAAGGAAGAAGAGGTTGGCAGACAGATTTGATCGTAAGTGTGTGTTTCCACAAAACCAGGCAATGCCCACCTGGCAACTTAAGTTGCCAGAACACAGTTGGGAGTGGTGATGAGCATAGATGTCGGAAATTAGTACACGACAGGCAAACAACCTTACTTCCAACATAAGTTTGTTCATATATGGCCTTTGAATGAAGACACTAGCAGGCACACTACATCTGAAGGAACATTTTTAATGTATGACATCTGGCTGTTCATTTTTCGGGTGTCCCACATGAAATGTTATTTACACAATTGTACAATCGCCAAAAAGATCCAAGAGGGTTGGGGGTCCATTTTTGTAAATTTTATTTCTTGGTCTGATTCATAGCCCTCTTACAGTTCATGTAAAATCATTACATTGGTTTTTGCTGTTCTTGAAAAGTGAAGCACTTGTATATTTAATTATAGTTTACTTTATTTAAAGCTTGCTGCTAACCGTGGCACTTCTATTGCAATGTAGTGGATGGGAACATCCTTACATCGGAGCCCAAACTTTGACAATTTAATACCAGTATGTAGATGTAGGTTTGCAGCTTGACCCGATGGAGGATTAGAAAGACCAAGGGGATATATCACATCTCATCTCCTATGCCTATTGACGATTCGAGGAATGGGGAATACTACATCTAATAGCACAATTTGTTTCCAATAAATGCCATTGGGTTTCATGCTTTTGATGTTATTACTGCTCATTCTCACCACCCATCATGGTCTGGTAAATAAAATTTCAATAAGATTTTATGTTAATGTAAATTGTAGACAAAACAAGAGAATCTACATCTAAAATATCTGACAAATTTATCAGAAAGATATTTCATTAGCCCAATTTCCAAATTTTGAGCAGAATGTGCTCAAATGAAAATAATTTTTACAGTAAGCACAGGGGCACATAGTCTAAGATGCATTAAATAACTTTCAATCTTTCAGTTGATTAAAGACTTAAGCTAGGACCTAAAGTATCCATGACGCTTTTATAGTTGATATTATTGGTAACAAGGGGAGACGGGCAAGTTTTATAAGGTTGGCAAAAGTGGATTTTTGCTTTATATATGACCTAATCTTGAATATCATGCTCAATCCGTATCGGTGGCTTACGTTAGAAAAAGTACAAGTCAATTTAAATACAGTATATGGAAAATTAAGAAAAAGTTCAAGTCAGTTTCAATACAGTTTAAATATGGAAAATGAAAAGACTTCAGTCTTCAAATATATAAATAAACATTGGCTGTCATCCAAACTTGAAATGTTAATTTTTGTTACAGGGTAATCGAATGCAAAGGTCCTACAAACACTCGGGTATACACTGTTGCAGTCTACTTTCGGGGCCGCCGTCTTGCTAAGGCTTCAGGTCATTCAATTCAACAGGCAGAAATGAATGCTGCCAGGGATGCTCTACTGAATTCTAAAGGTATATGATAAATTTGATGAGAATTTTTCCTCTACTTTTGTAAAAAAAAAAAAAAAAAAAAAAATGCAGGCCGCTATAAGAACTTTTAAATATTTTTAATTCATAATCAGGGTGAAATATATTTCAACAATAATTTCAAGGAAATTTATTTTCTTATTATTAAAATTTAAGTTTTTGTGCTATGAATGCACCTTTGAATAGGAAAATTCTATATAATAACCCAAATAAATGAGGTGAGCTCGCAGCTAACATAGCAACAAAATACTATATTGTTAAGAAGTCTACAAGCCCTTTTTCTCTTTCTCCTCAACAGATTTGTTTCCACAGTTGGACCACCAAAGACGAGTTATTGAAAAGAGTGTAAAGATTCAAGGGGTAAAACCAGATTCATCTGGGAGAGAAAGGAAAAGGAGGGAAAGAGAAAAAAATGAATCTCGGTACAGGAGGAATGACAGACATGAACGTGATAAAGGCAGATCTCAGGAAGGACGTAGAGATACTGACAGACCCAGGAGTGGAATTAAAGATGACCGGGTTAAGGGAAGCAGTGGGCAAGGAACAAATAAAAATGGTTTACGGGAGGTTTATAGAGAAAGCAAAAGATGTGGAAGAGGTGATAAACATACTGAAGAAAACACAAGAGTGACTAAAGTGGATGAAACCCTATGAAAATTTGCTTGATTAATGTGATAACTATTAAGCTTCTTGAATTGGGGGAAACTATCAAAATTTACCGAAGTGTGATAATTTACACTAAGTTTCTAGAATTGGTTGGTCAGTAAAACAAAGAATAAATTAAAGACACTAACCGGAAAAAGTAGCAAGTTCTGATGCTTAGGTCAAATGGACCTACAGTTAAGAACAAAAAAAAAACTAATGCTTTAAAGCTCTGGTTCCATGTTCCTATGGATATGAATTAGACTTAGGAGGAAAAAAATATCTTACAATGAAACTCATGCTTGGCATCTTTCTTATATGCTAGTCTTAGTCTGGCTTCAAATACAAGTAAAAATGTATGAAGGAGACTTTTGGGGTATAGGGTATATGGTAGCTGATTGAATATTGGCTACCTTAAAAAAGTATTGATTATAGTTATTAATTTTTAAATGAGTAGAAGGTAAAATTCTTATGAACCAAATTGTCAAGTGCAACTACAAAAGCTAAGTATGGTACAGTAATAAATGAATTAGTTTTAAGATTTTAATAAGAAAATTAAGTATCAATCTGCTGTTTATGTAAATTATTTATTACATAAAAATTGTAGTAATAGATCTTTAAATTCTTCCTACAGCATTGCTATATTTGTTATACAAGCACTATACATGAGGTCCTGAAGTTACGAGCGAGATCCATTCTTACGACGTCATAAGTTAGATTTTAAATACAGTACAAAACACACTGTATATGTATAATATGCTTAAAAGAAAAATAAAACAATCCCTTACCATTCATAAATTACTATACCCTATACATACAAATACCTGTACCCTATATAGTTTATCTACACTAATTCAGTACCAGACAACAAATATAAAAAATTCTTAACCTTTATTCCTGTGGTTGGCCTGCACACTGGAAGGGCCATTGCAAGTGGTAGAGAAAGGGTTATTTGGAGGAGGACGGGGAAGATGCCACAGGAGCTGGAGAGTCAGGAGATTCTGGAGGTTGTGTTGAAGCTGCTGCAGAGGTAGAGGGTTGAGGTTCAAGTGCAGACCATTCTACCTTTCAACAGTAGATAAGACATGATTATCTGGCAAGATTGCACCCTTCTTCTCTTCTTAAGTTCACCTTGTAACACCTCTCAGCATCCATGACCCCCTCTGAACATCTCCAATGCAAATCGTAAGTATTACTCCGTAACCAGAAAATGGCATTAATTGTCCTTCAAATTGGCATGTAGTTCGTCATATTAATTAGCCAAACATCGTAACTAGAAATAGTTTCCATGACTTTTTTAAGTACCTTATGGGAACCCGTTCATAATGGAGAATCGTTGTAATTCTAGACCCTTGTAACCCAAGGACCTCCTGTATGGTTTTAAATGTGACACCTAAAAATATTTCAGCACATATCCCTGTTAAAATATTGTCAAGGGGATATGGGGTGGGGTGCACAGGAAAACAATTAACATTTCACCTAATGCTCGCAACTACAATTGCAACCAATTAGATAATAAGGGTATTTACTATAAGCTGTTACAATTTTAACACCAATTACTGTCTATGCTACTATACAATTTCCAGCAAGATAGAGATGTTAGCTACTAAATAAGAAAATTGTTGGGAATAGTATGATTGTGATGGAAGACTTGCATAAGCCAGTTTAAATGTACCTTTAAATGAAAATTTCAAGTTGCATTTATGAAAGGGTATTTTAGTGCAACTACAAACTCTTATGTTCCTATATGTACACAAATATTTTGTCCTTTAAAGGGGGATCCACCATTGAACCCAAAACTGTTATTTATCACTGGATGAATCTAATTTTTCTATGTGTTATACCTACAAGTGCAAAGATAATTCTGTGCGAGTTTAATTGAATTCAGACTACTATTTTTTTTAAATGAATAAAAAAGGGATTTTGACTTAGGAAAAATCTATTTCTGGGCGAGAGACCCGTGCCGCCCAGTGAAATGCTCCTTTAACATCATTTCTAAGGTAAAAACTGCTATGAATTTACCAGAGAAAAATTTGTATAGGAATGCTAGGTTGAACCCAGCTCGCTCACCTTAATAAGGTGTCGGTATAATACTGGGGCGCTGAATAAATCACAACCAGAGGCCTCGCACCATTTAGATATCTCCCGTCAACATCCCCGAACAGCGAGGTGCCGTTCAACATCCCACTACTACTAGCAATCCCACGCCAGTGACGTCACTCCCTATAGCACCCCAGATTGGGGCCCAATCAGGGAGGGACGGGTGGGTTCACTGGGCGGAACGGGTCTCTCGCCCAGAAATAGATTTTTCCTTTGTCAAAATCCCTTTTCTGGGCTCCGACCCATGCCGCCCAGTGAAATCGTACCAAAGAATGGGGACCCAATATGGCTAACTACCTGAAGATTGATTGATTGATTTAAAGTTTTCAGGCATCCTGACATCTGAGGTCATTGACACCGGTAACATTTAATTTATGTATACAAAAATAAAATATAAAATAAAATAAAAAATAAAAGTATTCAATTAAAATCATAAAAGTTGAATGTCATAAAAGTTAAATATTTTTCAGAAGACCTGCTTCTGAAATAAATCTAAAAATGCCACTTGCATGGTAGGACACATCATTTCCAAGAATCTTGGCAAGGATGAACCTGCCACCCTCACCTCGAGCCTCAAACAAATATCTACAGTATTCCGCAAGTTGTTATAATTGGGGCATTCGGTCAACAAATGCCTTACTGTTAGAGGTACTAAACAGTCGTCACAATACGGTTGGTGTTGGCCCTTCAGCAGAAACTTGTGTGTCAACCGAGTGTGACCAATACGGAGACGACAAAGAGAAGTCTCCCATTTTCAGGGCATCATCATATACCTCCAAGGAGATATGTCATTTGTTATCTCTCGCATTTTATTGCCATCTTAACTATCCCATTGCTGTTTCCATTTATTGCAAACCAATTTCTTGATGTCAGGTAAGAAATCATTACAGGGAATGGGATACCTTCTTGGCAGCAACTCTGATGCAGCCTCCTTAGCCAGTGAATCTGCCTTCTCATTCCCAGACACACCTACATGTGCTGGAACCCAACAAAATTGAACTGTTATACCTCTCCGTCCAATAATGAAAAGCCATTCTAAAATCTTTAAAACTAGAGGGTTATTAGAATTAAAAACTCCCATAGCTTGAAGGACACTCCTTGCATCACTAAAAATTGTAAAATTACCCTCCTTCTCCAATGCTATTTTTTCAATAGCAGTTAATATGCCATACAGTTCGGCAGTAAATATGGAAGCGGTCAGAGGAAGTGCACCTCTACAATTAAAACCATTACTATGTACTCCAAATCCAACGCCAGCATCAGATTTGGAGCCATCAGTATAGATAAAAGTTGATCCTCTATGTTCTTTAACATGTTCATTAAAGAGAGACCTGGCTTCTAGGTCTGACATATTCTTCTTATCTTCAATAAAATATTTACAAAAAGATATCTCTGGTAACTTCCATGGAGGCGTTGATACCTTGAATGGAAGTACCTTATTTCTAATTATATCCAGACAATTTAATAATCGTTTCACCCGAAAGCCATAAGGTTGAGGAGATTTTGGGTGCAACTCAAAAGTATGATGCGTGTCTTACAAGGCTTGCAGTCTGAAAGGCTAGAGAGTTAGGGAGTCTTTGCAATCTAAACCAATACCGAAGAATAGAAGACATTCGGTAAAGGTCTAGAGGTAACTCTCCAGCATCAACCAGGAGACTTGGGATAGGCGAGGTTTTAAAAGCTCCAGTAGACAATCTAATACCTGCATGATGTATCGAGTCTAATATTTTTAACCGGCTTGGGGTGGCTGAAGAATATACCTCACAACCATAACTAATTTTGGAAAAAATCAAGGCCTTGTATAATTTTAGAATAGTATTGCGGTCTGCCCCCCATGATGTATGGGACAATACTTTTAAGATATTCAGAGCTTCAACACATTTAGCTTTTAACGCTTTTAAGTGAGAAACCCATGTAAGCCTACAATCAAATATCAGACCTAAAAATTTGGTTTCCGATACACATGGTATCCGTTGACCTTTAATGTATATATCCGGGTCTGGATGTACTCCCCGGATACGACAAAAATGGACAATGGTAGTTTTACTTGTCGAGAACTTAAATCCATTCATGTCAGCCCACTGGATAATTTTATCAATAGAGAGTTGGATTTTTCTCTCAACCATTGCCATTCTAGTGCCAGCAAATGATATTGAGAGATCATCCACAAATAATGTTGAGAACATCCTGGGGAATGGCTGAGGATATCCCATTAATTGCTAGTGCAAAAAGGGTTACACTCAGCACACTACCCTGAGGAACTCCTTCTTCCTGGCACTTACTCTCTGATAGTGTTTCCCCAACTCTCACTTGAAAGACTCTACGTGAAAGAAATGCCTGAATAAATAGTGGCAGCTCTCCTCTCAATCCCAATTCATGAATAGTTTTAAGTATACCATATCTCCATGTGGTATCATATGCCTTTTCAAGGTCAAAAAATACTGTAACATGGTGCTGTTTGGAAGCAAAGGCTTCACAAATAGAAGACTCTAGTCGTATCAACATATCAGTCGTTGAGTGCATTTTTCGGAATCCACATTGAATCGGTGATAAAATACCTTTCTTTTCAAGGTACCATATCAGCCTTGCATTGACCATCTTCTCCATGATTTTACATAAACAAGATGTCAATGCAATAGGACGATAGTTTGCTGCTAAAAACTTGTCTTTACCGGGTTTTAAAAAGGCTAAAATAATGGCTAGTTCCCAAACACTTGGTTAACTATGATCATGCCATATTCGATTATAAATAACTTTGTATTAAAATGTACATGTTTAATCATTGCATATGGAATTCCATCGGGTCCAGGGGCTGTATCATTGCAATGAGCAAGTGCGGAATCAAATTCTCTTTCAGTGAAAGGAGAATTATACGACTCTTCCCTTCTTGTTGCAAAATTTAAAATTTTCTTTTCTTCAGTGCTCCTATACTGGTGACCAGGGGCTCCTTCACACTTGCTGGATACATTTGAAAAATGATTAGCCAGGGCATTGCTAACTTAATTTGCTTCAGTTACATACTGGCCATTCACCTTCAACACTGGTGGTGGGTTGGGGGTGAATTTGCCAGCTATCTTTTTTACTTTCCTCCACACAGAAGATGGTGGTGTTCTACTGTTAATGGAGGAAACGAAAGACATCCATTACTGGCGCCTTGCTTCTTTCATGGCACGACGGAACTGTGCTCTACATTTCTTGTACATAATTAAATTCTCATCAGTTCTGCGTCTACGCAATCGTGTTAGAGATCTTCTTGTGGCTCTGTGGAGGGCAGTTAGTTCTGAAGACCACCACGGGACTGGTCGTCGTTTGAATAACCCTGTTGTTTTGGGAATTGAATTGACTCCTGCTGTATGGAGAGTTCCATTCAGTAAGTCTATGGCATCATCGATATTTTCAACTTGTCCTGCATCCCCCTCAATTTCGCTTAGCTTACGAAATTTATCCCAGTCCGCCTTGTCAAGATTCCATCGTGGCGATCCCTGTAAAGGTGGATCATTGTTGGTGTTCATAATGATTGGTGCATGATCACTAGTATGCCAATCATCTAATGTTCTCCAATCGAAGTCGAGAAGGCAATTAGAGCTTACGATTGATAGGTCAATACATGACAAGGTACCTGTCTGGACATGAAAGTGTGTGGGCTCTCCTGTATTAAGGAGTCCCACATCTTCATTTTCCACAATTGATGATATGATATTTCCCATCGTGTTTGCTAAAACATCACCCCACAAAGGATGTCTACCATTCAAATCTCCAAGTAAAAGAAAAGGTTGAGGGAGTTGTTGAATCACCTCCACTAAGTTATCATATAAAATGTTATTTGGAGGCAAGTACAGAGAACAAATTGTATATTTTTGCCCTATGTCAATCTGTACAACCACTGCCTGCAGAGGTGTACGAATAGACAGAGAAACTTGGGGAACATCTTGACGAACGTATATGAGACTTCCGCCATGGCTCCCCACTTGGTGATCATATGGTGTCCTATAACTAATATATTCGCGAGGAAAAGGGGTATTATGATCAAGTTTGCTCTCTTGTAGACAAATAATTATGGGGGAATGCTCATGAATAAGGAGCTTAAGTTCTTCATATTTGGCCCTTAAACCTGGCAATTCCATTGCAAAATGGAGGAAAAAACTATGGTTTATAATTTGGTAGACCCCTTGGATGGAGTCTTCCCATTAGCAGTTTTTGATCTAACACTATTTTTAGTTGGTTTTATTAAAGAGGGTCTTGATAGATTGGGTTTAGCATTCATGATTTTCTTTTTGTCTTTTTGATCTGATTGTTGAGGAGGTTGGTGGACCTCCACTTGAATTTCCGATTTATTTAAATTGACTTCCAGATCAGAAATATCAACAGACAAATCATCATATTTATTTGACGTCGTAATTTTGATATTTCTTATGGAAGGGGGCGAGAGAGATGGAGGTCTCTCTCTTTTCCGATTAGTAGGTTTTGAGCTACCAGGATTTTGCACCTTCCCCCAATACAGGGGCACCTGGTAACTTGGTGTCAGGTGGCATCTCCATCAAGTCAGGCAAGGACATGGCCTGGGAGAGGTTAGTACTATTGTTGGTAATGGGGGATGAAGGCTGTACAGAAATGGGCAATGACCCATTTTTAATACGCTGTGGCAGAGCCTCAGAAGGCAATATGATTACCTTGTCATGCAGTACTTTATTATCAGAGGTTGTATTTCTTTTCTTAGGATTACTGGCAGTGCTAGGTGGGGTTGTTGTCTCCTGTGGTAAATTTACCTTTGATTTTTAAGGCTTTTGCATAGCTGGTTGATTTATTCAACAGTCTTTTTGCATGTCCCACACTTATGTGTTCTAAACTTGATTTGTTTAGGGCAGCTGCCTCCAACTTATACAGTTCTCATCTCCTATCAGTTGATTTATGGTTCAAATTGCAATTTGAACACCTGGCCTCAAGTGTACATTCTCCATGATAAGTTTTGGAGCAAATACCACACATTTTTCCATTTTTGCAAACTTTGGATGGGTGTCCAAATTTAAAACAATTAAAACATTGCAGGGGCTTTTGTTTGAAAGGCCGAACTTTAATCCTTTCATTTTCAATAAAAATATGGAAAGGTACATCAGCATCCTGGAAAGTAAGTATAATCATTGAAGTTCCAGGAACCTTATGCACTTTCCATACATTTAATGGACACATAGAAAGTATCTCCTCCTCTGTAAATTCGTACAGGTCCTTATTAAAGACCACTCCCCTTCCATAACTAAAATTTAGATGAGGTTTCATTTCCAATGTAATTTCATCACTGCCTGTCTGTAAGTTAGACAGTATTGCAGACTGAGTCGAAGATTTGGCATGGATGAGATAACTATTCTTCCCAAAACGAGATATATCTCCAGGTGCTATGGTTCTTACTTTTTTTTGGATAAACTTACATACCTTAAAATATTTTCCTATTATCCCTTTAGGTTCAGCTAAGAGCCACATTGGTGGTTTGGGTTTTCTCTGTGAAGGCATGGGTACATTTCTATCTTTTTCAAACCAATCAGCAGTTTTGTACACATCCAATTCCTTTGGGACCTTATCACAAAGAGCTCCCATGATTTTCAATTCGTTAATTTTAATACTACTAATATTACTTATGGCATTAAACGCTTCATCATGACTTTCAAAAGATATCCAAGATTCCCATTTTTCATCTCCAAGTCTCATCCTTATTTCCTTTATCAATCCATAGCACTCAAATGCTCTATATATATCATCATAATTTGTCTCTAATGGGATTTGGGAAACATGAAGGAATTGTAGTTTCCCTGTGTTACCCAAATTGCTAGATTTTTTAACATCAGTAGAGTGGTCCTTTTTAGTTCGAAGGTCGTCAACAGAATTTTCCTTAATTACAGTAGCAGAAGTCGTCAACAGTGCCGGGGGGGAGTCAGCATTTGAAGGGTCCATATTTAAGGGTGGGATTTTCATGTTTTTGTTGGGGTACCTGCTTGAGAATTATAAGAAAGTATCATACGTTGGAAGGGAAATTTGTATTCTCCACTATCGGCACAATGAGAGTATACTTCCCAGATGGTCCACTCCATACCCTACCCGAAGGATAGCATCAAAACAGATATAGAGGCACAGGTTAAGCTAAACCCGCCTGTTAGGACTGAGACCAAGGTAATATGGAATCATCCTCCCCATATCTGTAATGATGGGTTTCCGGCCAAAAGCCAAGAGTCCCACCTCAAGGATTGGATCCCCCTGGATTCCGATGACCCAACCCTTGAGAGTGGTTCCGCCAAAAAGGTCCAAACCATCTTTGGGATGGCTGAGATCATCCAATACTCTCATATATAGCTTTGAATGCGAATACCTCCCAACCGTGATCCCTTCTCCCATTCATCTAAGCAGGCAGTAATAACGAATGTGGAAATATCCATGCCATTTAAATAAAATAGAAAAAAAAAGATAAATAAATAAATGAACAAATAAAATAAATATATATATATATGCATACATCTACATATATATATATAACTAAGAAAAATAATAATCATAGAGATAGGACAGCAAGATGAAAGAAAGTTGATAAAATTAGGAGAAGGTCGAAGTAATATTAAGCAGAAGAAAAAGATGAAAGAGAGAAATTTAGATTCGAACTGGGGGAGCAATTTCCCGAAGTTCGAGAGCCCTCTTGCCCGTCACCAAGATTCAGCACGGGAATGAAATGCAGTGCTGAAGCTCAATGACTTCATCAAGGCATTCTCTCATTAAGAGGGTAACTACCTGAAGAGGGAATAACACAAAATAACAGAGCTGATGAGTTTAATATAAAAAAGAGGGATGTGGAAACCCGTAAAATTAGATCAACATGTATATGACAGTGAAAAATAGACATGGTAAACAATCAATAATGAAACCCGTAGGTAGAATTCAACAGATATGAATTGTGGGAATCCAGCTTGGTAATCAAAAATGCAAAATAAAATCAGCTCGGGGATTCAAGAACAAGTGTAATGAAAACAATTCGTGAAATTGAACAATTGAATAATAAAATACACCATAAGGGTGTATAGTAACAAAACAGGTAGGAACAACAGGTAAGCCAGGCAGGAGGGAAAGAGGACAGAGCAAGACGTTGTGATTAGGACTCAGTACCTTCAGGAGGAACTATATTCCCTGCAGCTACTGTGGCAAATCTAAGAGCTTCTAAAGGTTTTAGGTAGTGGCGCTTGAAAACTTTAGGGGACTTACAACCCGTATATTTTGAGAGCTCATCAAATTTCATATGGTGGAAAAAATTAATTTAGGTAGCCACAGCTCTAATATCATGGACATGTGGGAATGATGCAGGATTAGCTTGTTTAATAAAATAAAGAATTTGTTGTCTGATTCCCTTAAGGGTAATAGTTCCTCCGTGTTCTCTAATAAATAAGAGCCCTGTGGTTGTAGTGGAAGTTCTACCTAAGTAGACTTTCAGGGTGGTAACTGGACACAGGGATGGATCCCGAGGATTGATTGATTGATTCAAAGTTTTCAGGCATCCTGACATCTGAGGTCATTGACGCCGGTAACATTTAATTTATGTATACAAAAATAAAAGTTAAAATAAAATAAAAAATAAAAGAGTATTCAATTAAAATCATAAAAGTTGAATGTAATAAAAGATGACAAATTCGAAGATAATTTGTATTTTTCCTAACCATACAAACCTTAGCTATTTACAAAGGGTTTACTTTTAGCGCAGCTGAAATGACGAGCCAATAGTTTTTAACGAGGGTTAATTACCCCCGCGCTAGTTAGCGGGGGGTGGGGAAGGGTAGCTTGCTACCCCTCCCCCCTCCACACACCGGTGACTTGCTTCACTTCACTTAGAGGTAGGACTTGACTTGGGGGTCAGGGATGGCGGGCACATATGTGTAAATAGCTAAGGTTTGTATGGTTAGGAAAAATACAAATTATCTTCGAATTTGTCATTTGTTCCGTAACCGAAATACAAACCACGCTATTTACAAAGGGTGACTTACCCCTTAGGAAGGGTGGAAAGTCCCCAGCCTTACTGACTTCGGCTTGCCCGGGGGCTCGATCCCTTAGTGAGCAGCACTAGAGAGAGGGAGCCCCTGTACCTCACAGGTTCCTAGCATCGCTAGGAACGAGTGGCCTACATAAGTAGTGTGAGGAGGAGAGTGTGACTCGTCCTATGAAGTTGACCTTGAGACCTTCAGATAGGAATTCTAGGATAGGACGTTCCCCATACCACCTCGTCAGGGTATGGGAGACGCAACAGTATTAAGCTTAATACTAGGAGCACAAAGAAGCATGGGTTACCTGCAGAGGTCGAGGTCAGCTATGCGAGGACCAGGATGCTGCTTCCCCAAGAGAGGGGAGAATGAAGAAAGAAGTAAGGGTCAGACATACTCTTTCATTCACACAGACTAAGACCGGGTAACAACGCCCTCAACCTACTGCTACTTGTCCAAAAAGGAGCCTGAGGTTAGACCAGCTGTTGTGCAGCCACCACAGGGCCGATAGAGAACGTATCGAGGCTCCTGTGGGTCACGTCTTGCAGGTAGTGGGCTGTGAAGGTCGTTTGACGCTTCCAGACCCCCGCTTGAAGTACCTGCGTCACAGAGAAGTTTCTCTTGAAGGCCAGGGATGTAGCAATACCCCTGACATCGTGGGCCCGAGGGCGACGTGACGGAGGAGGGTCAGGATTCAGGGCATGGTGGATAACCCTACGAATCCAAGCAGAGATGGTGTTCCTTGTGACCCTCCTCTTTGTCCTGCCTGTGCTCACAAACAAAGCTCGCACATGAGGACGGACTGCAGCCGTTCTCTTCAAGTAGTACCTCAGACACCTCACTGGGCATAGTAGCAGCTGGTCTGGGTCGTTTGTTACAGAACGGAGACTCGCGATCCTGAAAGAGTCGAACCGAGGATCCGGCACTCCAGGATTCTGAGTCTTGGCCACAAACTCAGGGACGAACCTGAACGTTACCTCCCCCCATCCCCTTGAATGGGCGATGTCGTACGAGAGACCATGAAGTTCACTAACTCGCTTGGCCGAGGCCAAGGCGAGTAGGAAAGCCGTCTTCCAAGACAGGTGGCGATCGGAGGCCTGGCGTAATGGCTCGAAGGGAGGTCTCTTGAGAGACCTGAGAACTCGAACCACGTTCCAAGGAGGGGGTCTCACTTCCGACTGGGGGCAGGTAAGCTCATAGCTACGTATGAGTAAAGAGAGTTCTAGCGATGAAGAAATATCCACGCCCTTCAATCTGAAGGCCAAGCTTAAGGCTGAGCGATAGCCTTTCACTGCCGAGACAGAAAGGCGCATTTCTTCTCGCAGATACACAAGGAAGTCCGCTATTGCTGGAATAGTGGCATCGAGTGGAGAGATACCCCTTCCACGACACCAACCACAAAAGACTCTCCACTTCGCTTGGTAGACTCCCTCAGAGGACCTTCGCAGGTGCCGAGACATTCTCTCCGCAACCTGTTGCGAAAAGCCTCTCTCCGCGAGGAGACGCTGGATAGTCTCCAGGCGTGAAGCCGAAGCGAGGCTACGGCCCTGTGAGGGACACCGGAGTGGGGTTGTCTGAGAAGCTCGTGTCGTGGAGGAAGCTCCCTTGGGAGTTCCGTCAGGAGTTGCAGAAGGTCCGGAAACCATTCCGCGTGATGCCATAGCGGAGCTACTAGAGTCATGGAACAGTTGACCGATAGTCTGGTCCTGTTGAGCACCCTTCTCATCAGACAGAATGGTGGGAAGGCGTACACGTCGATGTTGTCCCACCGTTGCTGGAAAGCATCTTGCCAGAGTGCCTTGGGGTCCGGGACTGGTGAGCAGTACAGGGGCAGCTTGAAGTTCAAGGCTGTCGCGAACAAGTCCACCGTCGGGGAACCCCACAAAGTCAGGACTTTGTTGGCTATCTGAGGATCCAAAGACCACTCGGTACTCACTATCTGCGAAGCCCTGCTCAGACTGTCGGCGAGCACATTCCTCTTGCCAGGAATGAAGCGAGCTGATAGTGTTATCGAGTGGGTTTCGGTCCACCTCAGAGTCTCTACTGCAAGATGGGATAGCTGTTGCGAAAAAGTGCCTCCCTGCTTGTTGATATAAGCCACTACCGTGGTGTTGTCGCTCATCACCACCACGGAGTGACCCGCCAGGAACCGTTGGAACTGTTGAAGGGCCAGAAAGACGGCCTTCAATTCTAGCAGGTTGATGTGTAGGCACTTTTCTGATTCTGACCAAAGGCCTGAGGCCCTCTGGTTCAGAACGTGCGCCCCCCACCCTTCTTTTGACGCGTCCGAAAACAGAGTCAATTCCGGGGGAAGGACGAGAAGACTCACTCCCTTTCGCAGGTTCTCGTCGGCCAGCCACCACCGCAAGTCCGTCTGTTCCAGAGACCCCATTGGGATCAGAGTGTCCGGGGAATCGGATCCTTGATTCCACCGGGACTTGAGCCGCCATTGAAGGGATCTCATCCTGAGGCGGCTGTTTGGAACCAGACGGGCCAGGGAGGATAGGTGGCCCAAGAGACGCAACCACGATTGGGCGGGGAGTTCTTTTCGCCTGAGGAAAGGTTCCGCCACCCTCCTCAGCCTTGCTATCCGGTCGTCTGATGGAAAGGCTTTGTGGAGATTGGTGTCTATTAGCATGCCTAGATAAACCAGTCGCTGGGACGGCTGCAGAGAGGACTTCTCGAGGTTTACCACGATCCCCAGATCCTGGCAAAGATCTAGAAGCCTGTCTCGGTGTCGAAGAAGGGTCGACTCCGAGTCTGCTAGGATCAGCCAATCGTCTAGGTAACGAAGGAGACGAATGCCGTTCCTGTGCGCCCAAGTCGAAATCAGGGTGAACACTCTGGTGAACACCTGAGGAGCTGTGGAGAGACCGAAACACAGCACCTTGAACTGGTAGATCTTGTTGTCTAGGCAGAATCTCAGGTACTTCCTGGAAGACGGATGGATTGGGATCTGGAAGTACGCGTCCTTTAGATCCAGTGTACACATGAAGTCTTGTGGTCTCACCGCAAGTCTGACTGTGTCTGCTGTCTCCATGCTGAACCGGGTTTGTTTGACAAACCTGTTCAGAGCCGAGAGATCGATGACGGGTCTCCAGTCTCCAGTAGCCTTCTTTACAAGAAAGAGTCGACTGAAGAAGCCTGGAGAGCCGTCCACGACCTCCTGGAGAGCACCCTTCTCGAACATGGTCTTGACTTCGGCCTGAAGGGCCAGCCCCTTTGCCGATCCCATGGCATAGGAGCTCAACGACACTGGATTCGCTGTCAGGGGAGGTTGAGATGACGTGAACGGGACGCGATAACCTTGGCCGATCACCGAGATCGTCCAAGCATCGGCCCCGAGATGTTGCCACCTGCGGACGCAACGCTGAAGGCATCCCCCCACAGGTGGACACGCAGGGGGACTGCCACCCCTAGGGCTTGCGGCCGCGGCCGCCACCCCTAGAAGTCTTGCCTCCCCTGGAGGACTTACCACCCCTCTTGACCTTGGCTGGAAAGGGCTGGGGCTTAGACACCACTTTCTTAGCTGCCGGTGCCTGTTTTGGAGCCTTACGAGGCTGTTGCTGCTGTTGTGGCGGGGCTGGAGGCTTATAGGGCCGAGTTGTAAGGGCCCTGTGGAGGAGGGAGTCCGTGCTGGATTTCCTCCACCTCTCAGCCGTTCGCTCCAAGTCTTGAGGCTCAAACAGGCTCTCCCCCAGGAGGGAGGCATGTCGGAGCCTACACACATCTACGGCGGGGACCTTCGGATGGAATCTCTCGGACACAGCATCGCGACGCTTCAACACCGAGTTGGCCCACAGGGTGGTAACCTGGTGCGCCAAGAACTCGATGGAGCGGGTGCCCGAGAGCAAGAAGGTCTCTAGGGCCTTCCTATTGGTCTCCTTGGACAAGTCCTCAGATCGCAATAGGATGCCCAGAGATCCTAACCAGAAGTCCAGCCACGAAGTGGCCTGCATGGCACACTTAGCGACCTTCTCGTGGTTAAGGATCTCTGCCGCCGAGAACGACACCTGCCGGGCAGAGAGTTTCTCCAAGGGAACTCCCTTCGCCAGCTCCTCCACAGAGTGATGGAGCGGAAGAGCGAGGTTGTGCTCACCCAGGATCTCGAAATACCTCCTCTGCTGAAGGCGAGGAGGAGGGATGAGTTTGTTCCCGGCAGTGGAACGACTGGAGGAGGCAAGAAGTGCGAGCTGAGCATTGGCCCTAGCTCTGGCACTCTTCAGCCCCCGAGACCAGGGCAGAGCTGCACTGGTCTTAGGGGCCTTCCGAACGTCGAACACTTCATCCAGAATTGTGTCTTTGCCTTCACGGGGGGGGATGACTGGATCCGTAAGACTGTTAAGTTGCCTTATCAGGCTTAGGACCTGCCAGAAGGCATGTTCGGACTCTTGCTGTTCTCCTCCCTGTGGGCTGGCAGCTAAGTCTCCTGCCCCAGGAATCTCTTCCTGGGGTGATACGTGGACATTCCCCTGGGTAGTCATGGGTTCCTGTCGAATCCTTGCAGAGGATTTAGGGATGGTCTTGGAATCCTTGGGCTCCCTCCTAGGAGGGATACAGGATCCCAACAACGAGGTTCGAGGGGCCCCTTCCTCACGAGACAATTCTCCTGCCTGAAGCGAAGTCTCCCCCCCTGGTGCCGGGGGGAAGACTACCGGTCCACTGGACTCACCTGAGGACGGAAAGGCCTCGTCCACGGGAGAAGGAGAGAGTACTCGTGCAGGAGAGGGGACCCTCGAGACCGACCTCTTGGGAACCAACTTCGCCCTGGGGGAAGTCACCACGAAGTCCACTCCTCTCTTTCTCTTCAGCGAAGGAGAGACAGCCGCTGGTTTGTTACCCTGGCCGGCGAGTGCTGGTTTCATAACCCTCACTAACGCCCGTGCCAGCGGACCAAACCAAGTCTGCTGCTCAAAGGACACAGAGTCCGAAATCCTCGCTAAGGTGAAAGGGATCGGGCGATCCTTTGGAGTGGACACGACGGTACCTGCCTGAAAAGAAGGTGGGGAAGAATGTTGTAATGACCTGTCCTCGTCCTGCAATACCAACCTGTGCTTGGATGGAGGTGATCCCGAGTGCCGTCTAGGAGCACGCGTCCCTGCTGCTACCACCGGCTGTGGAATTCGCCGCGAACTATGGTCGCGCGAGGGTGAACGGTCGCGCAAAGGCGAATGGTTGCGCGGGCGTACAGGCGAGCGGGATCGCGCGAGCGCGCAGGCGAGCGGTCGCGCGGGGCGCGCAGGCGAGCGATCGCGCGGGCGCGCAGGCGAGGCGATCGCGCGGTGCGCGCAGGCGAGTGGGCGTGAGGGTGGGCAGGTAAAGGAACACGTGTCCGAGGCGACGAACGCAAGCGATGGCGCGACGGCGAGGGATCGTGCTGCCGCGTAGGTGAAGAAGATCGCTGGCGATAATGATCACGTGATGGTAAGCGATGGCGAGCAGCATGTGAAGGTGAATGATTGCGCGCAAGAGGGCGGTCGTTCAGGGTTGAGCGATGAGGAGCAGCATGCGTAAGCGGGCGATCGTTCAGGGTTGTGCGATGGCGAGCAGCATGCGTAGGTGAATGATCGCGTGAAAGGGTGCGATGGTGATCAGCATCCGCAGGAAGGCGATCGTTCAGGGTTGTGCGATGAGGAGCAGCATGCGAAAGCGGGCGATCGTGCAGGGTTGTGCGATGGCGAGCAGCATGCGCAGGTGAATGATCGCGTGAAAGGGTGCGATGGTGATCAGCATCCGCAGGAGGGCGATCGTTCAGGGTATTGCGATGAGGAGCAGCATGCGAAAGCGGGCGATCGTGCAGGGTTGTGCGATGGCGAGCAGCATGCGTAAGCGGGCGATCGTGCAGGGTTGTGCGATGGTGATCAGCATCCGCAGGAGGGCGATCGTTCAGGGTATTGCGATGAGGAGCAGCATGCGTAAGCGGGCGATCAGGCAGGTTCGTGCGATGGCGGGCAGCATGTGAAGGTGATCGCTGGCGAACTGGTGATCGCTGGCGAGCTGGTGATCGCTGGCGAGCTGGTGATCGCTGGCGAG
>NC_090743.1:108090163-108092615 GCF_036898095.1 Palaemon carinicauda | reverse complement strand
AGATCGAGAGAGCACCTCTACCTTTCTTTGCGACATACTTCATTTACGAGTTATTCAAGCTAAACCAACTAACAATCAAAGATATAAGATCGGATTTTTCATTACAAAACTGACTTTTTAATAAGCCTTTGTTACGACAAAATTTGATGGAATGAGCCACTGAGGAAGAAAGTAACTAAACTGATGTTTCTCACATTGACCTTTATAACCTCACACGTTTAAGTGACTCATTAATTTTGTAGGCTATTTTGAGATAATTTACTGATAAAAGTACGAATTTTGACATAGATTTTGAGGTACTGATTTTATCTCCAACCTGAAAACTATAGTCTATTAAATCATTTTGAATTAAATTGGTTAGATGGGGGTGGATCTGCCAAGATGAAAAGTTTTGAAAATTTCGAAGCAACTAATTTTTTTTATTATAATCTGAAACTCAAATAATAGTATTTATACATACGAAAACATGTTTTAAAAAATTCTCTCTCTCTCTCTCTCTCTCTCTCTCTCTCTCTCTCTCTCTCTCTCTATCATCATCAGAAACATTCTTCCCATCGTAGCTAAAGATTTACTTGTATGAGAAATATAATTGATATATCCATCTTTTTTAAGCAAACCTATTCATATATAGTTCTAGTCGTGTCCGGAAAATTCACCGCCAGCAAATCACCGTTAAAGAAAATTCACCGCCAACAAATCACCGTTAAAGAAAATTCACCGCCAGCAAATCACCGTCAGTAAATCACCGTTAAAGAAAATTCACCGCCAGCATACCATTCACCGTTAAAGAATTTACCAAATAATAAGTCTGTAATTTTTATTTTTATTTACACATTATAAAGGACATTTAAAAATCTTCATTTGTTGCTACGACATTCTATTTATTTGTTTATACATTCATAATTAAAATAACTGCTTAAAAGGAAAAGAAATAAAATAACATTTTTATAAAATATAAATTCGAACATAATCTAGTATGAAATATTATGAACTATTCCACGCAAGTAATCAATAACATTTACGTCTGGATCATAGTTTCCGACAAGTCTTCGAACTCGTTAGGCGCAATCTCGTTATTTTTTCTTTTGCTTGGGAGGTTCCTGACCAGCTACGGATTGCTCAAATCTAACTTGATATAATGCCTGTTCTTTCTTAATGCATTCAATAAATTTCCAGATGTTTAGATGGCATGCTGTCATCTGTTCTTTAAAAGCTCTGTGCCACCCTTCTACAGAATTGTTTGTCTTCGGCAAATTATGTAATACAGCTTCATAAACATTCCACATTTCGTGCGGAAATTGGGGTGGTCGACGACGCTGTCTTCTGTCTGGACGTCCTATCCAGGTATCTTCGAAATAATCCAAGACTTCTTGGACCTCAGGGGGAAAAATATCGCTGTCACATAACTCTTCGAATGTAGATACGAGTCTCTCTGTTGGCACGAATGCTATTGCAGGGAGCATTCGCAGACTTAAAGCAAAATCTGCGTCATTTTCATACTTCTCTTCTAACCCATGACATTGAATAGAATGCATGATACACTGGCAAAAATGGAAAAAACACCCATTTTGCTTAATTTGGAGAAATGTGTTTTTACATGCTTTTATCATAGCTTTTTCAAAATCTGTTGTTATTGACCATGGGGGGTAGAGATGTGAGTGAGTTCTTTATCTTTCCCAAAAATATTTCATACGTTTTTTTAGATTTATCTGGCAATAAGGCATATCCTAACGGCAATGAAATATTTCCCTTTAAACCATGTAGAGTGTATAGCTGAAAGAATAATAATGGGACCGTTTTGAAGGTTCCATCCGCATACCAATGTTGGCTTTCAGCTAACAATTGTAGATTTCGCTGCGTGCTGAAGATCATTATGCGCTTTTCAATATTACCAGAATCAAAATACAAGAACTCCTCCCCATTTGGCAACGTAGTAAAACCCTCAGGAAAAGTGATATGTTTACGATGAGATGGAAGAGCTGGTCCAGAAATACTTTTATATCTTATATTTCGCATTGTTCTTTTCAACGTATCTGTACTTGGAAACTTTTCTGCTGCTGCTTGACTGCATCCATCAAAAGCAATTGATGATATTGAATGAGGTGAGTCTGTTGAATTCTTCGCTTCGACACGAACTTCTTCACAAATCTTTGCCGCCTCGACATTGGTGGCATCTGCAAGATGATTATGCTCATTCAAAGTCTTAACAATTTTGTCACCCACTGTGGTTACTCGTGCACGACACTTCGTCTTCTGGTACTGCTCACATTTCCAATGTATTTTATCCTCAATTTATCTTTCTTTGACGTATATATAGTTATTAATGCACAATTTCTTCTTTCCTTTCTCACTCTGAATGAACCGATGGGCCATTTTAAAGAAGTGTGTAAGATATATATGCCTAAAAGAGCAAGACAACACTAAACCGCAATGGAAGTGTTGCTTCAAAGGC
>NC_090743.1:108080163-108085163 GCF_036898095.1 Palaemon carinicauda | reverse complement strand
TTGTCTTATTTTAAGTTTTGTTCAGAATTTCGATTTCATTTTTGTAAGTAAAGTGTGTATTATTTCGATCACTAGTATTTTTTATAGAGCTCTCTCGTATCCTTGTTAAAGAATCGAAGTAAGAGGTTGTTTTGAATGGTTCTTAATGATAATGCATAGTTTTTTTAAGTGTACGTTACAAACTGTACGTAAAAGACCTTCAGATATTTAGCGTTTTACAAGTGTAACAGATTTATGTAAAAACAAACAGTTGAGTTTGGAACTCGGGAGGTTATGCATCTTGCCAGCCGTAATATATAATATATATTTTTGGTGCCAAGACCGGTGACCATGATAATATATATGTATATATATATATGTATATATATATATATATGTATATATATATATATGTATATATATATGTATATATATACATATATATGTTTATATACAGTATATATACATAAATATATATTTATATACAGTATATATATACATATATATATATTTATAAACAGTATATATACATATATATATTTATTTATAGTATATATATATATATATATATATATATATATACAGTTTATATGTATATATTTATATACAGTACATACAGTATATATATGTATATATATATACATATATATATATATATATATATATATATAATATATTGTGAAAGAGAAACATTAGAATCAGGAAGAGACAATTGAAGCCACTATTCCTTCCAAAGGATTTGTATCATTCAAATCCTTTGTTAAGTAAAACAAAGCTCTTCCGGTGATATGTCTGAAGAAAATCCATAAAGTCAGTTAGTTCCAAATTTATTTTTTCTCTTCCTGTTATTCAAAGCTTTGACATTGTTAAAAGAAATAATGATTGTTTCCACTTTGTGTTGCAATCAAGGGTTTTAGTTTGTTTTAAAGATATGCTCTTTTTTTTCGACCAATAACTTAGGTATCCGTCATTCTTACATTCAAATCTTGGAATGTGTTTGAAAAAAAAATTATATACTACTTCTATTTAGTTTTGCATTCAAAGGCTTATTATCTAATTCATACATCAAAAACATGAAATTTATTCGATAAATACTCATTATCTCCCCCCCCCCCCCCTCCCCACCCTTCTTCCTCATTCTTAAGTTTTCTTTCCCTTTTTCTGTTGCTGAGCGTCACTGCTGAAAAGACCCTTTGGAGGAAATCAGCATCGAAGTGAAATAGCCGTGAAATCGCCTCTGTCGCTCTCCCGGACCATTTCAGAGTCCAATGGAATTTTATTATCCTGAAATTGCATCGTCAGAAATCTTTCTTGAAGTCGAGTTGAATTTCGGCGGATTCGGTTAAGCTGTAAGTATTTTGAAATGACCCGAAATTCATGACGAAATGCAATGGGAAAATTTTAGAGATTGTGTGATAACTAATACACAAATGTTCTTCGTTTTTTATTCGTATATAAATTTATTGCTGATCTAACATAAAAGACTCTTATGAGAATTTAGAATAATGCATCCATTGCACCTAATGTTAAACATGAAGGATGCTTCTATGATTACTAACTATAAAGGTTCTGCATTAATTAGGTGCCGAATTGTATTGGTCATTTATGTAATTCAAGGCGAAGCTGTGTTGAACTTCAATCTACATTTGATGGCTTTTATTTTGTTTGTTCATTGTATTATATCTTTTACAAGAAACTATCTGTCTTTCTGTCTGTTTTGTGATATCTATCCCCATCCTTGCTTTTGCTGATGATTTATTCTTCTGTAGGGCTCTTTTCTTTCCCTAATTCCCATCTCTAATCTCTTACACTCCCCTATGTCCTAACCTCTTTCCAAACTCTCTTTTACCAGTTACACATAATTACCAAAATGTGTGACTTCAAATGTGTTTTATATATATATTTTATTGCTCACTTCTTCCACTATGTTCTGTAACCAGAATAGTTTTCCCAAAGGTAATTTGATAATACATTAGTTTCATTTTCTTTGCATTTGTAGATTGGGTATTACAAGCACCATTTGTTTCCTTGTCCCACTGAATAGAGAAACTATCCCATCAATGCCATTATTTGTTCAAGTTAACTTTTTTTATCCTTGTAATGCTTATATTTATTCATTTCAATTGAATTAAGTAATATCTTTTACACTTGAACATACTTAGAGTTTTTGGAAGGGAATAAAACTTAAGCTGTTTCTTCATCTTTATTGTTTTATTTCATCTGATATGACACCTTTGTAGAAAAGAAAAACGATTAAGATTGTTTTAATAAGTAGTAAACTTTCGCCAATATTTTGTGTGCTATAGTTATTGCCTGTATAGATTATTGTACGATAAAATGTACTTAGCCCCCCCATCAGATCCCAGACCCCCCCCCCCAAAAAAAAAAAAGAAGAAGAAATAGGAATGCTGTTACTTTCATTCTGCACTCTTTTATAGGGACCAATGGTGAGTGAATCGGGTGCTCTGTTATATTCTAGGAAAATGAGTATACACAATACAATTCATTGTACGGAGATTCTTAAGTTTCTCCCTACAGTTCCTCAACTTAATCTCTCAATTCTTACTTGTGGTGAAAGAGGTTGTCCCCGGGCTAGAAAACGGTAACTCTTAATATTGAGATCCTTATCAGTAGACTTTTGTCCTCAGATACAGGAAACTTTTTAAAGCGTACACATTGTATATGCTTATTATGGGACTCAAAGTGATTTCTTCCAACGCCACCTTCCAATTATTACCGGTATTTCGTCGCTCCTTAGAGCCAAAATCAAAGTTACTGTGCGCGTGGAGAATCGAATCCAATTTAACTTTATAAACTTTTCTGAAATATTGCCAAATGGAAACATATTTATTTCAAATGATGTATACTGTGTTGCAAAAGACAAACTTGAACTCATTTCCGGCTCTTGCATTGTTTAGTTTCCATTACGGATCTAAGTTTCAGACCTAAGTTTTTAGCTGCGAATCTTTAGGGTTCCTTTCGAGATGTTTTGGGAATCAAATCGTTAAGTTGCAAATGAAAGTTTACATGAATATTCATACGAGCAGCATGAGCCAGGAGAAGGAAGGATATGCATCTGTTTTGGTGTGTTGAAATATCAAACATAGCATAAGTGAACATTGAGGTTCATTTTATTGACAGCCACTTAACAACGACTGGACTAAAATGCTTGGAAGTTGCTCTGTTTAGAACTGATGAGAACGGTGCAATTTCAGTTGGAGATGAACAATATATGATGTGTTATTCATATGCTTTGTGAGACCAAGAGGAAGATATATAGATTTAACTGGAAATTTTAGATTGTTTCGTGATCTTCCGAATTTGTGTATTAGTTGAATTATTATCTAACTTGCAGAGAGAGAGAGAGAGAGAGAGAGAGAGAGAGAGAGAGAGAGAGAGAGAGAGAGAGAGAGAGAGAGAGAGAGAGAGAGAGAGTGTGTGTTATTGCAGCTAGGCAGTTGTTAATTTGTATTTTCTTTGACCTGCCGGAAAATTTTAGCATTTAGCTGAAAAGTATTTATATAGTCTGTATAAGTCAAATAATAGTAGTTAAGCAATCAGGGAAAGAGACTGGCATCTGAGGTAATGAAAAAGTAAGTTGTCCTTATTTATGGGTCAGCTGTTATAACAGGAGACTGTATTGTGGTGAGCTCTCTGCAGACTTCATCAGGAGTTGCATCTGATATGAAATTCTCTGAGGGTAGCAGTACAATATACCGTTAATATCCGCATCAATTTCAAGACCCTCTTTGGCTGTGGTCCTCTTACGCCTCAGATATACCTTGTTTGTGCTTTACGATAGAAGGGAGGGACAATGAGCCAGTTTTTCCTCTAAACTAGATTTAAATCTCAGTGAGCATTCATGCCATCAATCCTGAGCACTGCTTGAACGGTTCTTTTGATTCTGCCATCGATGCCTTTTGTCATTGATGCAGTAACGCCTCGGCTAAAACACCTTTGGATGATTTTCCACTAACAATTGAATTGTGATTTAATGAATAGGAGGATAGAAGACCTTTGGCAAAGGAACCAAGTGAATACAAAAGGACGGGATTGGCAGATTGTGATGCTGATGACTTACAATGGGAATGAGTCGTTAGTGTGGAAACATATGTAAGCTACCCATTGGAGGAGATGAGACGTTGTCTCACCCTCCCTGCTAGCATAGCTCCAAAGATCTTCACCCTATTCCAGCACACCATCAACATTTGCGATTGGTTTGTAATTCCTACTAATCCTCATACATGTGGCTAACTGACTAATTCATAATTATGTAATTATTGATTTTGTGTAAACAATTGTTCTGCCTTTTTTGTATCTTGTATCCGCTGAAGGCAGAACCTTGTTAGATCTGATACGTCTGACTTAAAAATCTACAGAAATGTCCTGCTTAAAAATCTACAGAAAAATGTACTGTACTTTGAAAACAAAATGACACGAGTTCTAATTGAACTTATTTTAATCTAAAAGTTAAAAGAGATAAGCCTTTGTGATCAAGACAAGCAAATATATAAGATCTTATCTGATCTGTGGTTTAAATAACCGGTAATTAGCAACTCTCTTCTAACGAGATGTTGCTAATGAGTCTGATTCCCTACCTCGATTTTAATCATCTTACTGATAATGAAATTGTAATACAACCACGCTATTTCTAAATTGTATTTTAAGCTCTGATGCTGAAGATGTAATCGGATTTGAATGCATTCGAGATTAGATTAACTGATTATTGTGTTGCAATTGAATCGGTTTTATCAGTAGTTATTTTATTGCTTCTTTTCTTGTTTAATTTTATTTAAGATTATTAATTCTTCATTCTGGTGCTTTTAAACCTTTCTAATTAGATTCATATTATATTCCAACTACGACAACATTATTTATACTTCATCTCCTTTATTAGGATATTTTCCGAGACGGTTTAACTTTTATCTTCTTCTCCATCTTTATTTATTCATTTTTTCTTATTTCTTGGATAACTGTCTCTTTGCCTATGACATTTCTTGGATTTGAATAGCGTTTTCCTT
>NC_090743.1:108065163-108077663 GCF_036898095.1 Palaemon carinicauda | reverse complement strand
TGAAAGCGTTTGCAAGGAGATGCTATTGAGATTATATAAGGCCCAGTCCTAATGATAAATGGTATCAAGTAATTTGGAACAATATGTATATATGGAATTAAATGTAAAATAAGATGGTAAAGAGAGAAGAAAAAGATGGGCAAAATATTTGGTAAAAGACTTTAAATGTCCTTGGAAGCTGAGATGGTAAAGTATGACTGGAGGGTTGATCCAACTCTCCTCTAACGGATATGAAGAAATAATCTTATATGGTTTTGGTTGTATTTCATATCAGTAGAATTGGAAGTGAGAAAAATAAGGAGAGACAAGGAAGTGGAGGAAAAATACTTCCGAAGGAGAAAGGATGAAACAGCGTGCTTTTAAATGTTAGATCACATGGAGAGAATGGGATGTGATTTTCAAGATGTAAGACGGAGAAGGAAGATCTACAAAGGTCTT
The DNA here is from genome assembly GCF_036898095.1 of Palaemon carinicauda. Lineage (NCBI taxonomy): Eukaryota > Metazoa > Arthropoda > Malacostraca > Decapoda > Palaemonidae > Palaemon > Palaemon carinicauda. Next base: position 108,077,225 of record NC_090743.1, on the reverse strand, counting down.
CGATATAATCCTGAGAGAGGAAAGAAAAGGTAGGTTTACACTTACGCAATTTTGTGATACAGGCAGTTACAGCGAGGGTTAGTAAGAAACCGCCAGAAATAACACCAAAAGGTTAAAGCGTCCCTGGTGATGTCTGGCATGGCCCGCCAAACAAGGCCCAATGTCGTATGAAGTAGCAAAGATTTTATTTAAACGAATTCAAAATCTTGCATGGCGTATGGCGACCTGATGAAGTCGCAGGAAACCGTAGACGGTGTAGCGCTGCACCTCTACAAAAGAGGTAAGAACACGCACAGGTCCGCATGGTACCGCATCACACCGCATCATACCATACAATGCGCTGCTATTATTATTATTATTATTATTATTATTATTATTATTATTACTTGCTAAGCTACAACACTAGTTGGAAAAACATGATGCTTTAAGCCCAGGGGCTCTAACAGAGAAAATATCCCAGTGAGGAAAGGAAACAAGGAAAAATTAAATATTTTAAGGACAGTAACAGCATTTCAATAAATATTTCCTATATAACAAAAAAAACTTTAACAAGACAAGAGGAAGAGAAATTAGATAGAATAGTGTGCCCGAGTGTACCCTCAAGGAAGAGAACTCTAACCCAAGAAAGTGGCAGACCATGGTACAGAGGCTATGGCACTACCCAAGACTAGAGAAAAACTGTTTGATTTTGGATTGTCCTTCTCCAAGAAGAGTGGCCTACCACAACTAATGAGTCTCTTCCACCCTTAGCAAGAGGAAAGTAGCCACTGAACAATTACAGTGCAGTAGTTAACCCCTTGTGTGAAGGAAGAACAAGTGTTTGGTAATCTCAGTATTGTCACGTGTTTTGGGATAGAGGAGAATGTTTAATAATAATCCTGACTATTCGGTGTGTGTAGGCAAAGGGAAAATGAACCGTAACCAGTGAGAAGGATCCAATGTAGTACTGTCTGGCCAGTCAAAGGGTCCCCATAACTCTTTAGCAGTAGTATTTCAATGGGTGGCTGGTGCCTAGGCTAACTTACTGCCTAGGTGTGGGTTCCTACATCCTATGCGGAAGTGTTATGGCGTAATGTTATGGAGGCTTGCGGCGCTCGTGCAGTGCCCCTATGGCTCCTTCATACATGATACCTAAATCGCACACACATGTTGCGGGGCGTGCAGCGTGTTATGGCGTCTACCAAGATTGTAGGGAAGGTTGCCTTAGGCTTTTAATTACCAGAGGCTGGCTTGCATTTTACTACAATACCCTTGCTCTGATGACAACTGCTGTGATTTTGAATTTAGCCAAGGTTGTGCTATTATCGATCAAGGCTGCGTTTTTTTTTTTTTTTTTTTTTCATATGTTATGTAATTACGTTTTTGGTGATATCAAGATTTGCTTTTGAGAGCAGAGGCGAGAGCTATGAAGGAAGCCAATGCCTTTTCTTGACCTGGCCTCAAGAAAACATGATTATCGAAAAGGAATGATATTATATGCGACTACTATCGTTTCCAGAGGCCGTGTAATAGTGTTTTTCCCAAATATCTAACAAACCGGCTTATGAATTTCCATGAAACTACAGCAATGAATGTTTCAAACATTGGCCTAATTTTTGGTGGTACAATGAATTGACAGATGTGCTTAATTAACCCGTTTACTCTTAGAAAAAAGAGGAACTTCTTCCCATCCTTCAGAGCGTTTTGAAAAAGTGTTACTTAACCACGTAACTGTGACGCAGAGGTTGCCCCAACCCTCCTTCCGTGTTTACACCTATGGCTATCCTAGTACTCCCCCCCCCCCTACTTCCTTCTTGCCTTCTTTTCTTCATTCCCATTGTTATTAGGCTACCGAGTAAATCCCTGTTAGGAAAGACTGTGTACTGCACATATAAAATGAGCTGGAAGAGCAATAAAATGTTTTATGGTGGTAGATAATGATTAGATGGTTAACACAAATTATGAAACATAATAGAAGAGGTTTAAAATAGGGGTGTGGAATCGCACTGAGAGATATTCTACTCGGACTCCTACAAAAATAAAATAAAATAAAAAAATAAAATAAAAAAATTAGTAGAAATAGAAAACAATTTTTTTCCTTGAGAGTGATGATGAGTAAAATGTATAAGTGTCCATTTCTTTTTTTTTTCTTTTTTTTTTCATCCCTCATAAATCTATGGTTTCCAGCAATTGGTGATAACATTATTTTGGAAAAGCAATGCTAATGAATACTTTGATACGAGTATATCAGCTTGGCATGTAGACAATGTCAATGGATTTCTCAAAGTAAGGTTGATTGGTTCATTAATTGAAGTCTGGTATAATTCCAGTGACAGAGTCGTAATGATATTTGTCACATACCTTTTAAGTAACAAAAATAGGTACTGGTACTTATAACGTAAATAAATATATAAAACTATAGGTTGAAATATAATAAATCTTATGTATGTATGAACTGAACACACACACACACACACACACACACACATATATATATATATATATATATATATATATATATATATGATTTCAAAATATATCAAATGGCCGATGTCAATGCCCTTATATGAAAATCTTTTAGAAGTCTACCTTCTAAGGAATTCAAGCTACTCTCTCTGGTGAAATTTATATGATAAATTATATCAAACCATGCTCTCTGTCATTTTCTTCCTAGCAATTGATGTATCGAGTAACCTGTGTTGTTTGGAAGAATGAGTCCTACGGCCTAACCTAAAGAAAACTATATTTCTATTGCTTTACCAACACTCGCTTGAAGTGCGAAGTGTAGGGTTAGCATGGCTTCTTTCGTCTCCTGTCATAAGTCTTATTCTTGATCTTCAATGTAAGTGAGTGGGTAAGATATAAAACGTTGGTCTTGTGTCTAAAGTCACTAATCACATTACCAGGTATGCTGAACTTTTACTGACAAAGAATGTCGTATTGCTATGGAGTTAAAGAGGCGTTTAACAATTCGGGGGATGGGAGGTACAGGGAGGAAACGTTATAACAACGTCACTGAGGGACGTCATCACTTTTACGAATGTGTGAGTGGCTAAGACTGGCTTTAGCCTCATTTTCTTAAGCAAAAAAGTTAATGAAACGTAATTGGCAATGCACAGTATTTCCCAAAATTAGGCCATTGTATGAAGCGCTCCCTGCTTTGATATCATGGGATTCCATCAGTTATTTTAGGAGTTATTAAAAAAAAAACACTATTACACGGCCTCTGGAAACGTTAGTAGTTGAAATATAGAGACAGGAAAGTTTATGTAGACTTATAAATAAGGTAGAATATTTGAAGGCAAAGGCTCGCTGAAGAAGGATCGCTGCCTGTAAGCCAGCCTCTCTCTCTCTCTCTCTCTCTCTCTCTCTCTCTCTCTCTCTCTCTCTCTTAAAGAAGGATCGCTGCCTGTAAGCCAGCCTCTCTCTCTCTCTCTCTCTCTCTCTCTCTCTCTCTCTCTCTCTCTCTCTCTCTCTCTCTCTCTCTCTCTCAATATTATTCCTACGCTGTCAGCTTGTTTGTCTGTCTGTCTAATACCTCTTTGTGTTACTAATACTCTTAAATGCATTTACATAATTTAATGGCATAAACACGTATTATGTTTCGCTGTGGCAGTTTAAGTGTAGTGGATTGTCTGTCAGCTTGTCTCTACCAAGAACTGACGGTAAATATATAAAATTACCTCGCATCCATGACATCATCGAGTTAAGAAAATAACGCTGTAGCTGGTGATATACATTAATGTCATAGAAATGTGATTAAATCAATAAATAAACTTATGAGTATGGCAAGATGTAAAGCTATTATTGCGTTATGTTGAGAAATGATAACTGTTTTTGTATCAACTTATCCTTTGAACAAGAAGCTAGCGGTAATGATCTCAAAACTTGGTTCTTTGGGGAAATTTTTTTTGCTAAGCTAGAGTTGATTATTGAATAAAAATATTTGAATTACATACACGAGTATATTTTCAAACATAAAATAAGAAGGCTATTATCACTGAAGCAGTACACTTGGACTACCCTAGGCATCATGAGCCCCTTGTGTAAGACATTTTTATAAATATGCTAACTACTTTATATACCTAAAAAGGTTCAGCAGCCAAGTCTATATATATATATATATATATATATATATATATATATATATATATATGTCACAATGAGCCTGTACCATAAAACCGTACCAACGCCGAAACACTTCGCATGACACCGCAATATCACCGCAACAACACAACATAAATTGGGCGTTGCACATCGCACGGGTGCGCGCCACGCCACGCCGATCATTTTTGGCTTACACCCCGTCGGTGCGAACCCACGACATAACTGCCTGTAACACAAAAGTGCGTAAGTGCTACTTAAGCAATTATATCACGGAATGCAAGAGTATCTATTAAATAAGGTGAATAGTGCCATATGTCTGTTGGAGGTCGACGCAGCGATGATGGAATGTTATAGTCGCTTGTGGGCTTTTTCCTCGGGAGCTATATATATATATATATATATATATATATATATATATATATATATATATATATATATATATATATATATATATTATGTATATATATATATATATATATATATATATATATATATATATATATGTGTGTGTGTGTGTGCAAAAGTTGTGCTGACCAAATTTTCATTTTAAGATATGTACATCAATGTGTAAAACATAGAAATCCTCTTTTGATGGCATTTGTGGACTATAAAAAACCTTTGATTGTGTGCAACGGCCTCTTTAATATGTAAATTTGATTAAGTCTATGCAAATTTGATTGTCTCTTCATGAGCATAGCAAGTGCAAAGTTAATGTTAATGGAGTCCTATGAAATGAATTTCCAGTGAACAGTGGAGTACTCTGATGGAATGTGCTATCACCTTTGTTGTTTATCCTCCTCATGGATTCTGTAATGCATAGTACACTTGGGGATGGCGGACGGAGAATAATTAGATTGGATTGGTAGCAGGAAATTAGCTTACTTAGAGTATGCTGATGATGCCGATCTTATTAGGAAAATGCCACAGGACTTATAAAGCTTGCCTAACAGAATGCATGAAATAGCACATGAGGTTGGGCTCAAGATAACTAGAAGAAATACTGAGATGATGAGAACGGAATATGCAATGGAAGATGGAATATCACAGGAAGGAGAAATGATTAATGAAGTGGAATCATTTAAATATTTAGGAACTATGATCTCTAATACAGGATCTTTAGAATTTGAGTTTAATAAAAGATCGAAAAAAGCAAATCGGACAATGTCTAGATTAAGTAAAATTTGGGAATCAAATCGCCCGAAATTACATATAAAGATCAGGCTATATATCAGTTTAGTTAGATCGGTGTTACTGTATGGACATGATTCGTGGTATGACAATGAAACAAAATCCAAGAGATTTTGTAGATTTGAGAACAAAGCCCTCAGAAGAATATTGGGAGTTAAATGGCAGGGCAGGGTTAGAAATGAAACTAAGAGATTACTCAAGTGCCATATGTTGATGAGATCATGGTGAGGGATAGATGGAGATGGTTTTGGCATGCTCTTCGCACTCCCCAAGAGAGATTAGTTCACCAAACTTTTAACTGGGCTTCACGAGGCACTAGAAAAGTTGGAAGACTCAGGCCTACATGGCTGAGAAGTATGAAAGCTAAAGTAGGAGATGATGAATGGAGAAGTATTGATTCAAAATCTCAAGATACAGACGACTGGCGAAATCTAATTGAGACCCATTGCGTCAATAGTCGTAGGAGGAGATGATGATGATGATACATATATATGTATACTGAATACATGAGATTTTCACACTGAGTATTGACATGTGTTTGCATTGATTCTGTGATGGAATAAGAAATATTGGTTTGTATCGCGATGATAATTGTGCTGCTCTTACCAGTGGTGGTGCCGCTGATAGAGAATTTTGTAAATGACTAAATAAATACATATACCTTTCTTTATCTTTGTTGTAATCTGCAACAATTTGCCTTTGCTGTAGTCACCTCCTTGTTTACGTAATGAATTACATTCAAAAATAAAAATAGGTATCTTTTTGTTTTGAATAAAAGAATAGAGAGAGAGAGAGAGAGAGAGAGAGAGAGAGAGAGAGAGAGAGAGAGAGAGAGAGAGAGAGAGAGAGAGAGAGAGAGAGAGAGAATCTCAACGTCGCCGTATCTTTTTAAAGGATTCAGGATATTAAGTCGGTTGGCATCTTACTCCACTGAATGTCAGGTAAAACCAGAGTTTATTTTGAGAACGCTCTCGGACATAAGTAACATTTACAGTAAGCCTTGCTTTTAGAACGCTTTCGCGACGCAACTTGTTTGAATTAGGAAAGGTGGCGGAAGAGAATGAGTTTTATTTCCCCCTGCTATTCATACTTTTGTAAACACTTGGCAAATTCTTTGTCAATAACCTTTTCCTTTGTATTGACATGAGTCGTAGATTTTACCAGTCTAGTTGTGACGGGGCCGGGGCGGGGGGGGGGGGGTGGCTTTTTAGTACTCTTCCTTGCTCTTAATCCCTTAAGTGTTTCACGTACGGGTAAACACTTGACAAGGTTGTTGCAAATAAGAGGATTGAAATGAAGCTTTAGAGTTCATTGCGTAATATTGGTGGTTTGCAATAAGTATACAGGTGTATGTATGTGTGTAAAAGAGAGAGAGAGAGAGAGAGAGAGAGAGAGAGAGAGAGAGAGAGAGAGAGAGAGAGAGAGAGAGAAATAGTTTAGAGAAAGGAAGTGGAGTAAATTGTATGGAAAATTTAGAGAATTGAGATTCATTGGTTAATAAACAAACAAGATTGAAAAAATAGCTTTGAAAAATTCCTAATCAAGAGAATGTATGTAAGTGATTATGTTCCATATTCATTACATCATAGTGATCCCTAGAAAAATTGAACGAAAAACAAAATTGAATCAAGCAACATTTGGTCTGATTATATCTTGGACGTGTAACCACCCAGAAAAATCAAGGGTTCGTGGGCCAAGGCGTTGGGCTAGTAAGCTCACCCCTTAAGCACTTGGTGAAAACCACAAGGATAATACCTTATTATGTTACCACTATATATATATATATATATATATATATATATATATATATATATATATATATATATACAGTATATATAGATAGATAGATAGGTAGATAGATATTGTCTTTATACCAGTTCATGGCCGTAACTTTTCTTAGTTTTTCAGTCCATAATTTTTCTTCCTTTCCCTGCTTCTTTTGTAAGCGACATGGACCCATTTTGTTATTCTTAATTTCCATCTATTATCTGTCATTCTCATTATATGTCCTTCCCATGTCTTTTTTTTTTTTTTTTTTTTTGTCTCAAGTTGTTAGAATATCCTCTACTTTAATTTGCTCTCGTATCCATGTTGCGCTTTTTCTGTTTCTTAGTGTTTCTCACTATTCTTCTCACAGCTCTCCGAGATGTAACTAGCTTATGGTCTAAGGCTTTAGTAAGGTTCCAAGTTTCTGATGTATAAGTTAATACTGGTAGAACTATTTGATCAAATAAATTTCTTTTTTTCTAGAAAATGGCATTTTTATTTTCAGAACCTCATTTTATTTATGAAAAGCATTTCATCCCATATTTATAATTTTGATTTCGATCTCATGTCCTGGGGAAACACCCACTTAAAAATCTCTAGACGTTCATCCATAACCCTTAATTGTTTTCCCTCTGCATTCTCATTGAACATGTTACTTTTACTCATATGAATTTTCAGTTTTACATTCCTTCTTTCTCTATTCAAATCTGCTATCATCTTTTGCAATTTCTCCCATAATTCACTAAATACAACTATATCATCTGCAAATCTTAAGTTGTTGAGGTAGTCCCCATTAATGTTAATTCCATTTTCCTAATGTAAATGTTTTAAAACTTCTTTTATGCATGCCGTGAATAGCTTAGAAGATATGGGGTCTCCCTGTCCAACTGTTTTTTTTTTTCAATTGGAATTTTCTCACTATATGTAGTTTATTATTGTTGTACTTCCTGTATAGATATCTAAACTTGTTTTAACGTAAGATTCATCTATTCCCTGTTTTAAGGTCTTTCATTACTGCTGAAGTTTTGACAGAATCTAAAGCTTTCTCTTACTCAATAAATCCAATTCATAGTTGTTCGTCATACTCCTTTGATTTATCCGTTAGCTGGTTAATTACACATGCTGACATAAGTCTCTCTTTATATTCTATACATGACTAATCTATTTTAATGTTACTGATCTTAAGAACTTATTCGTTTCTTCTCATTTAGTTTTTTTTATTTTATTAGTTCCTTGCCTCACTGGGTTATTTTCCCCTGTTGGAGCCCTTGGGTTTATATCATCCTAGTTTTCCAACTAGAGTTGTAGCTTAGCTATTATTAATAATAATAATTTGGTTAGTTGTCGAATACCTGCTACTAAAGTCTGCCCGCTCTCTTGGTTGATAAAAGTGTAGCTGTCTTTCCATTCAGCCAAATATGGTCATTGTAAATTTTTTTATACATTACTGAGAGTGGACGTTTTGGGCGGTAATTTTTGAGGTCTTTTGTCTCCCCTTTTTTGTGAGTTATTGTAATGAAATATATTTTTTTTCAAGCTTGCGGTATAGGTAATTCTTGCAGACACACACACGCACACACACACACACACATATATATATATATATATATATATATATATATATATATATATATATATATATATATATGTGTATATATATATATATTATATATATGTGTGTGTGTATGTATGTATGTGTATATACATTTGTGTAATATATATTTATATATATATATATATATATATATATATATATATATATATATATATATATATGTAGAAGGTGGACGAGAATAATAGTTGAATTATAAAACAAAGGGGGGAAATGGAAGTAGAAACCAACCACTATTCGCTATATAGATTATTTTACTGATGCAGTTATAGTCTTTACGAGGTAATGGTATACAAAAGCATGTACAGTATGCTCCTGCTGTTGCGTTATCTGTGCTGCAGCAAAAATAAATTTTTTGCCGGACGTTACAGTGAAATATTCATTGAGAATATCCATAGACTTTCATCGAATACCTCAAATCCGAAGTGTTTTACTTTTGGATACGGGAAGCATGAATGCTCTCGTGTACATTCATACATACTTACATACATACAGATAATAATGCGGCCATAAATAAGAGTGCTTTTATTATTACTCTATTCTTTTCTATTTTGTAAAAAGTTTGATTTTATTCGATTTATATATCTTAAATACGCATTTTAAAGGATATTTTTATCGATATCAATTTTCTCTTCTCAAATTGAAGTGGAAATTTGCAAGGCGTTCGCAATTCTAAAATTTGCAGAAATGTTACGGGAATGAGGAAGCAACTGAAATATTGCAGACTTTAATAAGCGTTTTATAGCTTTGCCAACATCCAATTTCCTGGACTTCGTTGCAGGGAGACAAATATTCCTTTAAAAACAGAATCGTGTCTGTCTCTTTTATTGTTTTTCGTTTTGATAGATTTTGTGTTTCTTGTTATCGCTTATTAAATTTTTTGAGTTGCATTATAAGATATTGTCAACATTTTGATTATATTTACTTTAGCGTTTTACAAGTAATTTCCCTCGTTTGTTTCTTATCTGTTGCTGATATCATTCACATTTTCCAATTGCATACAGTATATGCTTATCATTTTTCATTAGGAGCCTTATTCTATTGGTCACATTCTGTTATTCATTATTGGAAATAAAAGATTTACTTGACTGATGTGGTCCATTCTTTATTTCCTAGTTAAGATATGAATATTACTTGTTACTTATTTCTAACCTATTTTTCCTCCCAGTACGGTTTTTTGTTTTTATTTACATATATCGTTTTTGAATATATCGTTTTTGAATGTATACGATCAATAGATTTTCTAATGGTATTATGTGTTTGAACTTAGTGCTCGATTTTTTTATCTTTTGTAAATTTTTGAAATCTATATTTAATTCAACGATTTTTTAATCTTTTGTAAATTTCTGAAATCTATTCAAGATATGAAAATTGACCAAACCCCAGACAGGACTAAGGACGTATCTGAGTCCTTTGTCCTGCAATGCACTAGGAACGGCTCTATGTATCTATCTATCTATCTATCTATATATATATATATATATATATATATATATATATATATATATATATATATATATATACATACATACATACACACACGCACACACACAGAGACACCCGCACACACACAAACACACACACACACACACACACACACACATATATATATATATATATATATATATATATATATATATATATATATATATATATGTTGGCGGTAACGTTTAAAATTCCGGTACTTTGTAGAAAGTCTAGGTACTCTTTAGAATACATGGCAGTATTAGGCAAAGTTTGAAATAATTTCGATTTGTTCTGACATTACACACACTACCTAGTCAATATCTAAAATACCTCTGAAATCTACAGAACGCGTCAGTATGCTTAGGCAAAGTATATAAGTATCATAGGTTTAACATTTTGATATAAAGCTGGGCCAATAATTTTTAGGCTTCAAACAATCTAGTTTGAAAAATCACGCCCTTTGTCTGATTGCAAGAGGGATGGTGTGTCAATAAGAATAAATATATCAGTGAGTTGAAAGCTACCTCCTCAGCTCGCTTAGTCTCAAGACTTTTAAGAACTACAAATTTTGTAGATGATCCGGGTAGACTAAAGTTATTATTTTTTTTATCTGTATAATTTTGAATATCAATTATATGAACTTGACGTCGAGAATTAAATTCCTGCGAAATTTTTGGTTTTACAACAGTACACCTTTATGCTTCTGTTGGCATGGCACACCGCTGAAGAAATAATTATTTTTATAATTGGTCGATAGTTCTTGATCATACTGTCTAGACCTCCGTGGTCTACTGATACGTGTGCTTCATGCAGTACACCAAATAGTACACTAACGCCTACGTATATTATCACGGCAGTACTTCTTTAGTACTTCTTTAATGGCTAAACGAGCTTCTGTTTCTGCTGCACTTCCATTAGGCCATCTTTCTCAGCAACCAATAATGGCGAGGGACTTTCTTTGGTGAACCTTTTAGCACTCCTAGCTTCATCCGATAACTGTTGGTAGCGATTACCGGGAACTGCAGTTTTTTTTTTTTTTCCGCTGAAGAACCTCGTTTATTCAAATTTTCTTGATGGAAATTGCAACTTCAACACTGTAATTACTCTTTTCCATTCTTAAGGGTAAAAGGCATTGGAAAAATATCCTATTACTTGTGAGCGTCTGTTGATAGAAATAAGGCTCTGTTACTGATTAAGCTTTTAATGAAGTAAATGATCTCTCACCTTATGAGTGGAATGATAGAACTGCAGACGCAAGTCAACTAGTTCTCTATTTTTCTTTACCCTTTTTCACACTTTACCCAAGGGGTAGTTGGTGTTTTATAGAATAACTAGATATGTTCAATTATTACTGTAATATACTTCACCTGTAGATATTTGGCATTTCCTAGGTATTCTATAGAATTTTAGATTTTAAAATTTGCTGCTTACACACACACACACATATATATATATATATATATATATATATATGTATGTATTGTATATATATGTATATATAATGTATATATAATGCATATATATGTATATATATATATATATATATATATATATTTTATATATATATATATATATATATATATATATATATATATATATATATATATATTATATATATATATTCTTATGAAGCTGGTCTAGCATAACTATAAATATGATAATCATGTATTTCGTTTGTGTATTTGAGAGATGTATAGCCAGCTCGTAAGGAGAGTTCCAATCATGTAGGTTTAAGTAATGTATGAACAGTAAATTACATAAGACTTTCGTCATTCATTTGATTGTATTTTTCATTCAATTCAGTATATGTAAATTTACGTTATTTTTTAAGAATTAAGAATTAACTTCGTACTTTGTTATGAAGTCTTATGTAACTCGTTTAGGTATGATGTATGACCCATACAGGTCATACAGGTAGTAGGTTGGTCAGGGCACCATCCCC
>NC_090743.1:108037663-108060163 GCF_036898095.1 Palaemon carinicauda | reverse complement strand
TCTCTCTCTCTCTCTCTCTGTAGTGGAAGGAGGTGCCTCTACTGAAGGTGCCTTTAGATTATTGACAGAGGGATTCACTTTCTCTTTTGTTCCTCTTATATTTCGTTTAAGTAAAAGTGTTGTCATCGATGTTCAAGGTCATCATTCGGGAGAATGTGTGTTTTTTCTTTTTTTTTTTTTTAGATTCTCAACTTCATCGCCTTGAGATTTCTTCTTTTTAATTACTTAAATATACACATATGTGCATATATATATATATATATATATATATATATATATATATATATATATATATATATATATATATATATGTATATGTATATATATATGTGTGTGTGTATATAGTATGTATTGTACTGTATATAATTTGTATACTATATACAAAGAGAGAGAGAGAGAGAGAGAGAGAGAGAGAGAGAGAGAGAGAGAGAGAGAGAGAGAGAGAGAGAGAGAGAGAGAGAATTTCTTTGTATCTGTTAATTACATTTCTAAGTCAATTGGGGAAACTTTTAAGTTTTGTTGTCTATCATGTATACTTATTGTATGTATGATGATATTATTATTATCATTACAAACCATATGATTCAGATTATTTCTGTGGTCCGATTGATGACGTTACTTCATTAGAAATGAAATTTACACTTTTTCCAGGTTCATGACCAATTTTATGGAAAAGGTCAAGAATTAAGAGAACAGGGATTTTGTCATGATTCAGGGGCGAATCTCGAAGTTGTAATAATATTTTCCTATGGCAGATTTAATAAGAAATTTTGAGACGGAATTAAGAACGTAACGACTTAGGTAAAATTGAACAAGATTGTTTGATCTGTGATTAAGGTCATCATATGACTCGTGTTTATTAATAGTATTTATGTACACAAACAAATCGTTAGAGATTCTCAAGAATTGTTGGTATCATAAAGTGATCATTTATTCCCAGACTGAGATATCTCAAATTATTTAAAATTCTCACATACATAAAAAACCCTTATAAATTTAATTTCCTTTTCCAATTTAATTTGTCGGGAGCGTTTTTGTATTTTCTTTGCTTGAGGTAATGTAGCAACTCCATTTCCAATTTCCTCCGCCAACGACAGCTGGTATTTGTGAGGCCCTTATTATCGCCAGCCACTTTTGCCCTCGTTCCTGTCATCCTATTGTCTGCCCTTCCTGCACTCAGTCCCAAGGCGACTCTTTTGGAAGAAATTCTCTTTAAATACATTTAATGTTGACAAAGGTAACCACTTAATCAAGACCACAACCGGATCCACACAGTACTATTTGACTTGAATTTAGGCCAATGAATATTCTACATCCCCTTAAGGCTTAATCTATGCAAGTGGTGTGTGTGTGTGTGTGTGTGTGTGTGTGTGTGTGTGTGTGTGTATAGTTACTTATGTAGATGGGGGAGAAGTAGAGTTTGGAATATTGATGTCGCTTAATACAGGCCAGGGTACGCAAGTTTCTCTTGTGTGTTTTTTTTTTAACATTAGTTACTGGAAACCATAGGGAAAGATATGCTAATTTGAAGTATCATTTAGATCACAAATGATTACATATTCTGTCTTGTAACTTGAACATTTTCCTTACATGTGTAATTGCTCTGTCTCTCGTCCCCTTCAAAGTCTTTCAGGTTTTTATCTTTTGGTCTTGTTACAAAATGATATGAAGACACCATTTCACACATAAAAGTTAAGAACTGATTTATTATTATCATCATCATCATCATCATCACCCATCATCATCTCGTGCGCCTGTTGACTCAAAGGCCCTCGGTTAGATTTCGCCAGTCGTCTCTCTCTTGAGATTTTAAGTCAGTAAATCTCCATTCATCATCTCCTACTTCACTCTTGATAGTCCTCAGCCATGTAGGCCTGGGTCTTCCAACTCTTTTATTACCTTGTGGAGCCCAGTGGAAAGTTTGGTAAACTAATCACTCTTAGGGAGTGCGAAGAGCATGCCCAGACCATCTCCATCTACCCTTCACCATGATCTCATCCACATATGGCATTTGAGTAGTCTCTCTCATAGTTTCATTTCTAATCCTGTCTTGCCATTTAACTCCCAATATTCTTTTGAGGGCTTTTTTTTTTCAAATTATACCACGACCATTGTCCATCACTGATCTCACTAAATGGATATATAGCCTGATTTTGTATTTGTAATTTCAGGCTATTTGATTGCAAAATTTTACTTAACCTAGCCATTGTCTGATTTGCTGTTTTAAATTTTCAATAAACTCAAATTTTAAAGAACCTGCATTAAAGATCATAATTCCAAACTATTTAAATAATTGTACCTCATTAATCCTTTCTCCTTCCAATGATTTTTCATCTCCCATTTAGTCAGCCTTTGGACATGTCATTACATTATCATATATTGTATGTGGGTTGATTACAGTATCTACCTTTTGCATCAAGAGCAAAATAGGTTTGAGCATAAAGGCAATGCCGCTTGAAGGAGACAGTTATTTGTGCAATCACTTGAATTAAGGTGTAAATGCTTTGTCTTGACCTACTTGTATATGGAAACGAAGCCATTTAGTTTAAACACTTTCTACACTAGTATCCAAGTTATATATATATATATATATATATATATATATATATATATATATATAGATATATATATATATATATATATATATATATATATATATATATATGTATATATATACATATATATATGTATATATATACACATATATATATGTATATATATATGTGTATATATACACACATATATATGTGTATATATATATATGTGTGTATATATAAATATTATATATATATATATATATATATATATATATATATATATATATGTATATATATATATATATATATTACGTGTCAAGCTATAACCCTTAGTTGGGAAAGCGGGATGCTATAATCTTAAGATTTCCAACAGGGAAAATAGCCCAGTGAGGAAAGGAAATAAGGAAAAACTACGAGAAGTTTATGACCGATAATAACATAAAAATAAATCTTTCATTTATAAACTATAAAAGCATGTATATAACAAGAGTATGAAAATTCAAAATAACGAGAAGAAGAGAAACAAGATAGAATAGTATCTAACTTTAGATAGTGGAAGACCATGGTACAGAGGCAGTGGCACTACCCAAGAGAACAATGGTTTGATTTTAGTGTCCTCATAGAAGGGCTTCTTACCATAGCTAGAGAGTCTTTTCTATCATTAGCAAGAGGAAAGTAACCACTGAACCATTACAGTGCAGTAGTTAACCTTTTAAGAAAAGATGAACTGTTTGGTAATTTGAGTGTTGTCAAATTTTATAGGTAGTAGGTTGGCCAGGGCATCAGCCACCCGATGAGATACTACTGCTAGAGAGTTATGGAGTCTTTTGACTGGCCAGACAGTACTACATTGGATCCTTCTCTCTGGTTACGGTTCATTTTCCCATTTGCCGACATATACACCGAATTGTCTGGCCTATTCTTCATATATACTCCTCCGTCCTCATACACCTGACAACACTGAGATTACCACTCAAATTTTCTTCTCTCAAGGGGTTAACTATTGCATTGTAATTATTTAGCGGCTACTTTCCTCTTGGTAAGGGTTGAAGAGATTCTTTAGCTATGGTAAGCTATGGAAAAGGACACTGCAAAATCAAACCATTGTTCTCTAGTCGTGGGTAGTGCCATAGCCTCTGTACCATGGTCTTCCACTGTCTTGAATTAAAGTTCTCTTACTTGAGGGTATACTCGGGCACACTATTCTATCATATTTCTCTTCCTTTTATTTTGTTAAAGTTTATATAGTTTATATGGGAAATATTTATTTTAATGTTATTGTTCTTAGAATATTAAATTTTCCCTTGTTTCCTTTCCTCACTGTGCTATTTTCCCTGTTGGAGCCCCTGGGCTTATAACATCATGCTTTTCCAACTAGAGTTGTAGGTTAGCAAGTAATGATAATAGTAATATTATGTGTATGACCAAAGAGGAGAATATGTAGTAAAGAATAAGCCAGACTGTTCTGTGTATGTGTCGGCAAATATGAAATAAGCCGTAACCAGAGAGATAAATTTAATATAGTACCGTCTGGCCAGTCAAAGGACACGATACATCTCTATAAATTATATATATATATATATATATATATATATATATATATGTATATATGTATATATATATATATGTATGTATATATATATATATATATATATATATATATATCTATATGTATACAGTATATATATATATATATATATATATATATATATATATATATATATATATATATGTATATATATATATCTGTCTATCTCTCTCTCTCTATCTCTCTCTCTCTCTCTCTCTCTCTCTCTCTCTCTCTCTCTCTCTCTCTCTCTCTCTATATATATATATATATATTATATATATATATATATATATATATATATATAGACACCTTATATACTCTCATTCCCAACAACTGTGCTTTACTTTAATAAACAAGGGAAACTGAACAATGTTTTTACTTTTTTCAACACTTGCTTTGTTGATGATCATTTTAGTCATACAAGTTTTTGCAGAACTGCAGTACATTTCCTTCAGGTTGTTTGCTTGTAATCTTCTGTTATTTTCTTTCCCATTTGATTTGTTTGCCTTTATGTAAATAAGGTTCAAGGCAGAGACTCGTGGATTTTCATTTATCCTTTGTATAAATTCTAATCATCCAATAATAATCTAAAGAAGAAAAACTTCTCTTTTGAATTAAGTACTTATTTCAAGCATCTTTATTGTTTTGTAATTTTTTACCACCCATTTAGTTATGACTGAAATGTATCCCACAATTGAAGAGTCATAGCTTATAGTATTATCTTTAGCAAATTGTCCATAGATTTTTCAAATGATTCAATGTAAAATAAGAAAAGTTAAAGCAGGCAACTATGGGTCATCCTGTATGGAATTCCTTTTTATGAGATTTTGACGCCATAAACCATAGAGAAGCCGAGGCCGAGAATTATTATCTTGATAGAGAGCTACGTAGGCTGGTATATATCATTTAAAAGGTGCTTCCAGATGGCATTTACTGGGCCGTTAGGCTTAATTAACTGGCCTTGGATATGAACAGCATTCTGGCACCACTACCAAGTCAGTTATCATGCATCTGGCAGGTGCACTTAGTCAGATCTTGGAATGCGAAAATGTTTGTTTGTGGATATTTGAAATTTTGTTTTGATTTCTTGATCTGTTTTGATATGTAAATTTTTGTTCTGCCCTTCGTGTACTATTGAGAATCAATATGATGTATAAATATAGATTAAAACATTCTTTCCTGGTATCACATCTGAAAACCCGTGATATCAAGAATCACTCTTTGCAGTATTATTGAAAAATGCTTCTCTAATTCCTCGTTGTACAAAACAGCGATTGTTATTCTACTACATATACAGAAAACAATAGGTTATTTACTACTGTTTCATACCACTGAAAACCTATTTCAGTTTGGCTTTTATCGGGCATCAGAAACAATAGACTCTTATTTTACAACAACCAAATTGACATACTTTCAGATATTATTTCTCTATGAAATGCATAAAAGCAGAGATGTTTTGTTATAAAGCCATAGATATACATTTAGTTTTCATTGCAAATGAGTGCAGCTTTTGTGTTGCACAGCGGGTCTCCCAAGGTTGATTCCAGCTGGAAAAATATGTTGGTTCTGAAGCTTTTGTTCTGCGCAGATTACCTCTGTTGGGATCCTTCTGTTTACGAACGTCTATTATCTACTGTTTGATTACCTTTGAATTCGACGGAAAACTTGAAATGATGAGCTCTTTTGATGGAAGAATTGGGGCAGATTTTATGTTTTTTTTGTAAGTAGTATATTTGCAGTAAAATTTTTGTCCTCAAAGTATACAATCAGGAACAGCTAATTGTTGATGCGCCTTTCTGAAAAAGTTGACTCATGATACGAGAGTGCAATATGGGGAGATTAATCTCTGGTCTATTTGGCTTTGGATTCAACAAATATCTACACACACAAATACAAACACAAACACAAACACATATGTATATGTATATATATAATTCGTATATATATATATATATATATATATATATATATATATATATATATATATATATATATATATATATATATATATATATATATATATATATATATATTAGCTAAACTGTAACCCTATTTAGGAAATCAGAGTACCACAAGGGTTCCAATAGTGAAACGAGATAGGAAAATTATTCTTAAACTCTGAAAGAGAAATTATAAGAAATTATGTAACATTAAGATCAGTAACAACGATATATAGATCAGTCATGTATAAACAGTGATACGAAAATTATGTCCACCAGTTCAACTAAAAACCATTTGCAACAAGTTTGAATTTTTGGAGTTTCACCGATTCAACCACCAAATTAGGAAGATATTCCACTCTCTCGCCACTGCTGGAATAAAAATTCCATAAAACTATGTAATATTGAGTAATATGATTAGGTGAACCTATTAACTGTGTACCTATTACTACATGTAGGAAGCTGCAGCCCGGGAAGATTTGAAGGTAAAGGATGGTCAGTATTCTTATGCAACATCCACAACTAACTAATTGAATGACGGTGCCATAGAGTAATATTCAACATTGGTAGATTGAAGAAATAAAACATTTTCCCAGGATAAATTGATCTCTAAAGCTCTTAAAAGACCTCAAATACCGACCAGATATGTTTCTCAAAATTGTATTTGCAATTGATAATAGGATTTTAAGAGAGCGGTAAATAGTTAAAGTGACATTGTCAATGCAAAGATCTGGATGTTCAGTAGCTACTGTCTTCAACCCATTTACGACCATTCTTTGATATCATGCACAAGTTTTAGATAGATCTCTAACAAAAGATTCAGAAATCACCGATCTACATTCAGGGGGTGGAATTCCTGTAAAGAGAGTAGCATCATCTGCATATGCGACGAATTTGTTTTCTAGGCCAAACCACATACCATTGTACATAGTAGAGAAAATAACGGTCCGGGAACACTACCCTGAGGAGTAGTAGATATTACACAAACCACTTTTTGCAATCGATTACTTGAAAATTCATTGATGAAGCTAAGAAAAGACCCACATACTTCCCTCTGTATAAGTTTTAAAAGAAAGGCCTCAGGATTATCCGTCAAAGGCAGCAGGAATTCAAGACCGATTGTACGGACTTCTTGATCACAATCAAGAGATATCTGTACAATATTGGAAATCTTAAGAAGGCAATCCAAGACCTTTGCGAAAGCCAAACTGCAAAATAGGGAATAGAGATTACCTTCAGCATACCTTTCTTTACGTTTTGCCAACATATATTTATAAACATTAAATGATATGGAAGTTATGGAAATAAGGCAGCTATCATCAAGGCTAAAGCTAACCCAAACACATTTGTCAAATGGATTAACATTACGAATTCTCAAAAAAGTACAAACATATATCCTTATTTTACTAACTTGGGAAAAATAACAAATAGTTGTGTTTATGAAGAAAAATAGAAAAATAGGGCAACCCACAATGATGGTGAGGTGTGATTAGAAGAAAACGAAGCAGACACAAAGTGGATGAATTGATAATAATAAGTTAAGGAAAATTGTCTATAATCACTTTATGATTGAGAAGGGAAACGAAATATATAGCGATATAATGTTGATAAGAGAACAAATGGGAAAATATTGATAAACAGTAATTATCACACATATAAATGTATGAAAGGAGGGAAAAATAAAAAATAATAAGGTTGAATAATAAGAAGGGAAATACGATGATTAATTAGAAAAGAAAAAAAGGTATGTTGATGAAACGGACATGAAGGAAGCATAAATGAGAACCTAATGAATATGATTAAAAAGTGGAATTATTAGGGAAGGAAGAAAGTTAGCGATAAGTGAAGACATACGTGAGAAAATTGAATTAAGTAAAGATACCAAGATATAATCATAGAACATACTAGGTACATTTGGGGAAATAAGTTCCTGTGTCAAGTTTTCCCTACAACCAGTAACGTCGCGGTTGTACAACTCAAGTGTTGTGAAAGATCCATGTTCGTCGTGTTAGGGTTTGAGTGGTGGACAGGTTCACTGCTATTCAGGAAGTGTATGGGAGGCTTTATTCATAATTAAGAGTTGAAAATGAATGCTGCATCTGAATGTTAAACCAAAGTAATGATATCACTACAAAATGACAAACAGCTGGGAGAAGACGACAGGTATTATCGAGTGTCGAGACTTTGATGGTCCACTGCTCCAGCATTCACGTGTGAAAGTGTATACTCTGGTGGAGAGAGAGAGAGAGAGAGAGAGAGAGAGAGAGAGAGAGAGAGAGAGAGAGACTGGGGGGGGCGCTAATATTATGATTGGATTATTCAGCAAGTGATGAAAAAAATGAAGTTAGATGAGCAAAAGTAAAAAAGAAATAGGATTAGATTTGACCATTTATTCCTGGTAGACTTATCATTCTTAGAGATAACAGATATTGGGTGTTGGAGGAGAAATTGTACTCATGAATGCAATGCAAATAGGAAAGCCGATGCTGGAATTATTGCAATGAATATTTTGTTTGAAAAGGTAGATTTCATTCATCAGGTAAAAATATGTAAAAACTCATAAGTATAACTTAAAAAAAGGAGCGAATTTATTTATAAAAGATGTTAAAAGCCACTCATGAATGGCCGAGGCAAGGGATAGTGACATTCCTCTAGTAAGCAGGACCATACCCTAGTGTCTGATTGAATATATATATATATATATATATATATATATATATATATATATATATATACACGCACACATATATATATATATATATATATATATACATATATATATATATTATATATATATATATATATATATATATATTATATATATATATATATATATATATATATTATATGATCAACGCCCAAGCCCCCTCTGCATCCAAGCTAGGACCAGGGAGGGCCAGGCAATGTCTGCTGATGACTCGGGAGGTAGACCTATAGGCTTCCCCAAACCCTGCATCCTTAGCTCACAAGGAAGGTGAGGTTGCAACCACTAAAGGAACTAATGCATTTGAGGGGGACTTGAACCCCAGTCTGGCGATCACCAGTCAGGCACGTTACCTCATATGCAACCCCAACCCTGGAGAGGGAGACTACAGCAAGGCATGCAAATGAGATATCAGATCTGAATCAGACGAGCAGGTTCATTCTCATTCCGTGAAGGAAATATATACAGATTTCTTGACAATTAGCAGCAGTCTAGCAAAGGGGATCTGAGATACTGTACCGTCCCTGTAACCAAAGATACCGTTTTTCTTACTACCATCCTTGTTTAGCATTTTAAACCTTTCATAAAATCATTCAAGCAGATGTCCATTAAAAACACACCGTCACTCTTTGCATAACTTGCTGATTTACTCAATAGTCTCTTGGTATGCCCCACACTTAAGTGTTCAATAGTGGATTTATTGAGGGCAGCCTCTTCCAACTTATATTTCTGGCAGGTCCTATCAGTATTTTCATGATTTGAATAACATTTTAAACAATTGGCTTCTAATGTACATACTCCATGGTAAACATTGGAGCAGGTACTACACATTTTTTTTTCATTCTTGCAAACCTTATAAGGATGCCCATATCTAAAGTAATTAAAACATTGCAGTGGCTTCTGCTTAAAAGTTAACAATTTAATCCATTCATTTTCTATGCAAATGTGGAAAGGCACATCAGCATCCTTGAAAGTCAGGATAATCATTGGTGTACCAGCCACATGTCTAGTGTCTCTTTTTCTGTAAACTCATAGAAGTCTCTATTGGAAAATACTCCACTTCCATAACTGAAGTTTAGATGGGGTTTCACATCCAACTTTGTTATCATTCTCTGTCTGTAAATTGCGTAGTATAACAGATGGTGTTTCTGATTTGGCAGTTATGAGGAAACTTTTATCCAAAACGATATATATATATATATATATATATATATATATATATATATATATATATATATATATATCCTGGTGCAATGGTACATTCTTTCTTTTGAAGAAATTTACATATCCTAAAATGATTTCCTGTATTCCTTTTTGGCTGAGCAATAAGCCACTTTGGTGGTTTTGGCTTTCTCTGGGAGGGTACAAATACCTTTTTACCTTTATCAATCCACTGTGCAGGTATGTATACAGTATATCTAGATCCTTATGTACCCTTCTCAAAGAGCACCCTTGGTGTTCAAATTATTGATTTTAATATTCTTATCACTTATTGCATTGAATGCTTCATCATGATTATCAAAAGATATCCATGAATCCCATTTGTCATTTTCAAGCCTCATTCAAATTTCTTTGATATTACCCTAACAGTGAAATGATTTATACAGCACATCATAATTAGTTACTATGGGAATTTGAGTGACATGAAGGATTCGCAAATTCTCTGTGTCATCCTAATTACTTTTATTTTTGAGCATCCGCAGCATGGTCCGTAAGAGTTTCCAGGTCGTCAACAGTTTTTAAAGATGAAGCAAGTCACGTTATCCACCTCTTATCGAAGGATGTCAGTCTTCTTATCCCATGTGGCCCAACACGAGAAGAGGCTTCAGCACGGACCAGTTCTCTTTTAAAGAGGGGCTGCCTCTCTTTAGGTGAACGTACACTGGTCAATGGGAGTAGTTAGCCCCTCCCACCGACCACTCCAATGCCTAGCGTCACCCATTACCCGCAAATATGGGTGATTTAAAACCGGATCACTGGAGCCCGACTCTTAACAGACTAAGTTTGCACCCAATAGGGTCTGCCAGAGGGTGATGGCGTCTAAGTTTGTACAAGTTGAGATGGCCTGTCCTCCATCCTACACTGCACCAAATCCAAAGTAGCAGCTAATCTATAATCAAACAAGCCAAAGTCATCAACAAGTTTATGCCCAAGAGTAAGAGATGGGAGAATAAAAGAAATAAAGAAAGGGGAAAGAGAAAGGGCTGACTAATTTAGTTGGATCAACAATTGGGCATCAAGGTCATGTGGGAAAGCAGTTTTCACTGTTCATCAGAGCCCAGCTACTGATCCCTAAACCCTTCATGCTCGTCAAAGCTTCAGCATCTGGGGGGACGCAAGCTATAAATTTATGTATGTAGGTGTGGGGACAAATGGAAGAGTGTCAGTTGGTGGTGTGTGGGCAAAGTCAACTTTGTGCACGCGGTTGCAAGACGAAGCAATGAGCCTTCTAGAAGATGAACAGCTGACTGATAGTCATAGAATCCTGACGTATGTCTTTGTAGGTGATGATGCCTCCACTCAAGAGATACTTTATGAAACCTTATCCATTTGACTATGAAAATAATGAACAAAGAATTTTCTCCTACCGGCTTTCAAGAGCAGGGCATGAGGGCATGTATTGGAAAATGTCTTTGGCATTATGGCAAATAAGTTTCGCATTCTCCCAAGTGTGATAAATTTGAGCCCTCAGAAGGTAGAGAAAATTGTCCTTGCTTGCACAGTTCTGCACAATTTTTTGCGCTGGGAACTTGAATCATTTTATACACCTGTTGGTAGTGTGAACAACAAGAATGTTGTGGATGAAGTGGTAATACCCAGAGCATGGCATGAGGATAGGCAACTTCTGTGTTTGGAGAGATTACTGAGGCATCCAACAAATAAGTTAGGATAGGGTTCATGGAGTATTCTAATGAGGAAGGAGCTCTTCCATGGCAACAACTTTTGTGTGGCATATACTAGAGAGAGAGAGAGAGAGAGAGAGAGAGAGAGAGAGAGAGAGAGAGAGAGACTATCCAATAAAATAAGAGGGAGAACAGACATTCTTGAGGGAGAGAGAATAGCGTATTTCTTTTGAAAGAGAGTAGCCTATTAAGGCTTGCCGCACACTGAGCCGGAACGGAACCGCCGCTGAAGCCACCGCAGGCTCAAAACAGAACAGAAACGATGTCCAGCGCGCACACTGAGCCAGAAGCCACAGAACGGAACCTACGCAGCCAATTTACATGTGGTAGTAGAAAGTCGTGTGTTCTGTATTATAATTGACAAATTATGAGTGACTCACCGCTCAGCAGTGAAGAGGAGGAGGAAGAAGGGAAAGCAGCAAGAAAATCAATGTGGATACATAATATATGCCAATCAAGGGAGGGAGAAGGGGAATATAAAATAGTATTCCCACATTTAAAACGAGACAACATAAAGTTCTTCCAATATTTCCGTATGAGCTACGAAAACTTTTGTGAACTACTATTACATATAGAAGCAGACATATGCAAACAAGATACAAACTTAAGAAGCTGTATTTCAACAGAGAAACGGCTACCTGTTACACTCAGGTATGCAATATAAAGTTAGATTTCAAATAATATTTAATGTTATACACTTTATTATTTTTTTACAATAATTCCTTTTATGAAAACAATTATTAGTTAACAAAAATAAACCAAAACAACTTTCCGTAGGCACACTGTTTTGCATGCTTTCAACAACATTTATTGTTACACACTTAATGAATGTTCACAATAAATTATCTCATATTGTAAGACATAACTTATGAGTTTTTCGTCAATATCTGTCATTGCTAATGATTGGTGCGTGTTTTTAAGCCTGTAATTAATTAGAGCGTGCACTGAAATAAACCCAGCTCTGCCTGCTTCAATAGTTGCTATCACACTAACCTCCGAATTCCTCAGCAACCCTCTCCAAAACAACCGCTGCAGTCGTTCTGCGCATGGGCAGCCTGTCAGACGCCACCGACGCTTCAGAAAAAATATCTTTCAAAGAATACTGCGACGGTTCCGTTCTGTTCTGGCCCAGTGTGCACTGTCAGGTAAGAATGCATGCTTTCAATTTCTATCGGACGTTTCGGTTCTGTTCGGGCGCGTCCGTTCGGGCTCAGTGTGCGGCAAGCTTAGGAGGGAGAATAGCTTATTTCTTTTGAGAGGGTGTAGTCTCTACAATGAAGACGAGTTCATTTCTTTTTCATATATTATTATTATTATGGATGGAGAATTACATAGCCTCCCGAGCTCCAAACTCACCTGTTTATTTTTACATAAATCTGTTACGCTTGAAAATTATACCCGAGCTCTGAGAAAATTATATAACGCCCAGATGGCAATATATAAAAGCACTGAATATCCAAAGATCTCCTATGCTATTCTCAAAACAAAACTTTATGATTAATTGTTAAGAACTATTAAAAAACCTCTTACTTTGGTCTTAGTCAGGGATTATGAACAAGGCCTATCAAGAAATATTGGTGATTGAAATAATACACAATTTACAAAATAAATATATTCTATAAAAAATTACAACACCAATGCAAAAAGAATTAACACCAAAATTAAATTACTCGAAATATTAAATCCGAACAAAACTTTAGTCTAAGAGAAGAAAATATTTCTCTATGAAAATTATACAATGACTTGTATCATTAGAAATTAATTTGTAAAAATATTTAATTTTGATGATTAATGACAATAGTTAACACTAACACTTTAATGATTAAACCCTTAATGATATTTACATATAAGTAACTGATACACTTATGTGTTTTAGCTCACACAAGGATTCCGGACAGCTAAAGCAATATAAATAAATTTCACTGTTTTAACCTGAATCTCACTGGGCCAGATACAAATATTTATATAATGCCAGTACTTACATTAACGCAATACATTTGAAATCACATTCAATGGATTTTTCAACGTTTGAACTCACTACAAACGTTATATGTTGTATAAAAACTTATTCACTTATTGGACGGAGAGGTATAACAGTTCAATTTTGTTGGGTTCCAGCACATGTAGGTGTGTCCGGGAATGAGAAGGCAGATTCACTGGCTAAGGAGGCTGCATCCGAGTTGCTGCCAAGAAGGTATCCCATTCCCTGTAATGATTTCTTACCTGACATCAAGAAATTGGTTTGCAATAAATTGCAACAGCAATGGGATAGTCAAGATGGCAATAAAATGAGGGAAGTAACAAATGACATATCTCCTTGGAGGTATAATATGATGCCCCAAAAATGGGAGACGTCTCTTTGTCGTCTCCGTATTGGTCACACTCGGTTGACACATGAGTTTCTGCTGAAGGGCCAGCACCAACCGTATTGTGACAACTGTTTAGTACCTCTAACAGTAAGGCATTTGTTGACCGAATGCCCCAATTATAACAACTTGCGGAATAGATATTTGTTTGAGGCTCGAGGTGAGGGTGGCAGGTTCATCCTTGCCAAGATTCTTGGAAATGATGTGTCCTACCATGCAAGTGGCATTTTTAGATTTATTTCAGAAGCAGGTCTTCTGAAAAATATTTAACTTTTATGACATTCAATTTTTATGATTATAATTGAATACTCTTTAATTTTTTATTTTATTTAATTTTTTATTTTTGTATACATAAGTTAAATGTTACTGGCGTCAATGACCTTAGATGTCAGGATGCCTGAAAACTTTAAATCATTCATTCATTCATTTTAAGAGGGCACACACTAGATGCTCTTGAGAGGAGAGAGGGTGTTGGCTCTTTCAAAGGGATAGGCTGGATCTCTTCTGCTGCTTACGATTTTCTAGGGTCACATATATATTGACTTAAAACTTCTTGATTATTCTTGTAGATCATTCTCGTAGCTTGGGGGCCAAGGCCTAGTGGCGTTAGGTTACCAACATAGAAAATTGAACAGGAGAACCTTGCTTGCGAGTCAACCCTCTTCCAGGGAACTCCAGCCACCTCCCTCCTCGAAACAATTAAAAAAGATAAAACTAACTCTGGGGTTTTCAAAATCATTCTAACCATATGGAAATATAAACATGATGTAATACCTCGTAAACAAGGCATAAGCCCTCCTGTTCATACCTCGTATGTGTCGTACAGCATACCTAATGGAGATTACACAACACTTTGTAACAAAATACGTGAAATGAAAATTTAATAATTAAAAAATAACAAATTTACATACACTGACTTCAATGAAAAATACAATGAAATGAATTATGAAAGTCTTACATAATTTACATACAATTACTTAACCTACACGAGAGGAAATCACCTTAGGAGCTGGGTATAAACCTCTTAAATACACACATAAAATACATGAATAAAATATTTACTCTATACTAGACCAGCTTCGTAAGAATATGTATAGTAATAAGTACATAAATTATATTTCGCTGTGGTACAAAGGCACACAATAAAATCATTCTTTTGTGAGGGAGAAGGCTATTCAAGGGAGACTAGTTCATTTGTTTGTCATATATGTATAGTAATAAGTACATAAAGCCTATTTTTGCTGTAGTACAAGTGTACACAATAAAATTATGAACTTATTTGTGTATTATTGGTAGAGTCTCCTTCATCTAAGCTGGAAGTAGATGCACGAGATTCTATGCTGTTAGCCAAGAAACAAAGTACTATAACTTTTGAATTTACACATCTTCCATGCCAGTTCCGGACTTCTGTGATACTTTGGTTGCAGACATTTCCTTGCTGAATTGTGTCTTAAGTGTATGCTGCTTTTTAGTGATGTCTTCATTCCTCAATGTACAGTTTAGAAAAGTCAATAATTCTGATTTAATGGTTTCCAAGCTTGCACTCCTGACGTTTCTCATCTTGTACTGCTTGGACTTTATATTCCAAACAGCTGGATGTTCCTTGAGAGAATCAATAAAAAGGAGCGTTTGTCTTGATCCACTCGAGGCGGTGAGTCCATTGTCACTGGTGTCGACAATAGTTGGCAGCAAGTCCATTGGCGCCGGAGCTGAGCAGCAGACCTCTTTCAGATTTGAATGTTGATGCATCATTGAGCCGGCATTACATAGTGTTGCCAACTGTGTTATACATAAATCAGCTAGATTGAGGTCTGAGATGCGCTAGGAAGAGTTTTCTCCCTGTATACGGATTTTGGTGATGATATACTAATAATAGATATTGATAATAATAGTAAATATAATTTCGATTGTTCAATAGCACCTATAGTATATGATAAAGGTGTTGCTGTCGACATTATGAAAACAAATAATAAGCACTATATTAATTCAATATTTTTTTTTTCTTTTTTTTACATACAACATACTCTTAGTTGAGGGTAAAAAATGGTGTCCACTAGATCATCCTCGTCAACTTCCTCAGCTAAATGAAATGAGCCTTCTGATGCAGATTCTGATGGAGAACTTGAAGGAGCTCCAGATGATCTTGTATTACTGTAAGCTGCCAATTTCCTATTTGCTTTACAACTTCTTCTGGCATTTCATGTGAATAAAAATATTTTCCAACTCTTCAAAGTCCATTTCTCACTGTAATTATGTCACTAACAGATTTTGAGCTTAGCCTGTTTTTAATCTTGTTTTTAAAAATATTTATTTGACTTAAGAGCCTCTCAACTTCTGCATTCGAGTGAGGAAGAGAAAGTATACTGAGTACCAACTCACAGATATCCTGGAAAGTATATACTCCTGAAGCATCCTTGTAATTAGCCACTTCAGTCCAAAATTTTACATTTAAGGTAGTTTCTTGCCACTGAACAATTGTCAGATTTCCTCACTGACTATCAATATTGTCAATTTGTTTAGGGAGATACCCTAACAATTCAGCAATTTCTATTACTGATTGTTTAACCACTTTCAGAAAATCTTCAACTGAAAACACAGACATTTGTTTCAAAACTGTAAAATTATTAGGTAATCTGTTTCTTAGTTCATCAAACAGCTT
The DNA here is from genome assembly GCF_036898095.1 of Palaemon carinicauda. Taxonomy (NCBI): domain Eukaryota; kingdom Metazoa; phylum Arthropoda; class Malacostraca; order Decapoda; family Palaemonidae; genus Palaemon; species Palaemon carinicauda. Next base: position 108,043,484 of record NC_090743.1, on the reverse strand, counting down.
AACAACACATGAAATGCAATGCTCACAAAGTAGTCACTGAGGTTTCTGTGCCAAATTTGAGCTTGAACACGTCTTCTCAAATAAATAACCTAAGTATGCTCTGGTGTCTATGTAACTGGCAATATTAGTGGTTAAAGGGTCGATTCCTGAGGTAGGTATCACAACTCCTACTTGTTGCAGTAATGAAATGAGAGGTCTGAGAGAAGTTTAGTAGTCTATATTCTCACCCTGAAAAACTTTCAGTTCTCTGAACGTCCTGTAGAACTGGGTGTATAGAGAGCATATAATGTTTATTGAGGGGGTCATTGTACATAGTGTACAACAGCTCTGCACAACACATCGTCTGACCTTGCTTTATCAAAATACATTTTGCGTTCTTCCAATTGATTCAGAACGTGGATCATTGGAGGTCCTAGTGAAATCCAACTTGTATCACATACTCTAGCTATCTGAAGTGGTTGTCGCCCATCATTCAGTGTTTCATACAGTGACTTGTAGATCAGTTGTCTTTTCGAGAAAGGACTAAAGCAACTGCTAAGTTTCTTGCGCCAAAAATTCTGTTTCTAGGTAGTGTTCCTGCCACAGCATGGGATAAAGCCAACTGAATTGAGTGGCACACACAACATACCATTATTAAGTTTGGGAGCTCCAAATCCTTTTTTAAAAATTCACACACACCATTATTTAAACCTACATTAACACTTGCAATGTCAACTCAAATGCCTAGTAAGTTCCGGGGATTCAACTTTACACCAAACAAAAGCTTCTTTATGGCATCTACAATCAATTATACTGTTCCAGCCTCTAATTCAACTATTCCAAGAAAGTGTGACACTATTCTCTTAAATTCTTTACTAAAATACCATACAGTTACACCAAGTAGCTTTATAACAGACATCCGTTTATTCATCAACTACAAGGCTTTACTTTTCAGCACTAATATCTACTTCCAGAATATTCATATAATGGGGTGCAAGCACATTTACAATTATATTTTTGTACTTAGTTCGGCGTAATTTCAAATTTTCTACTGCACTGCTATCGCTAAACATTATTATGCATGCTTCTGACACGTGATCTACAGTAAGCTCAGTTATTATCATTGCAATTCGCCCTTCTGCTTGGTTAATTGATTGGCATTGGCTATCACTGATTTGTGAAAGGCAATTTTGTTTGTCTTGAGCTAGAAAATGGTTCAGCAGACCATACATGTTTAACAGAAGTTATATGTCTTCTCAAATCACTGAGCTTTGCCGTGATATCACATTTACAGAACAAACAATAAGCCTTTGTCTTGTCTGTTTCTGAAGGTTTAAGCCAATCTTTTCATTCTGGAATTGATTCCCTTCTCTTTTTGTAGGCTTGCATGTATGTTGGTCCCATTGTGATCGTAATTCGAGGCTACAATAAACCAGCATGAACCACTACAACTTACTATAGAAGATGAACTAATAACAACAAAGTCACTCACGGACAACAACACAATTATTGCGTCTTGCGGCGAATGTTGGATACGGGTTGTTAATCAGATAATACAGCTGACATACAGTGCAATCAGGTACAATTATTGCCGAAGATGAACAGCTAACTGACAGCATAGAACCCTACTGTACGTCTTTGTAGGTGACATTGCCTCTCCACTCAAGAGAAACTTCATGAAACCTTATACATTTCAATATGAAAATAATGAAAAAAGAATTTTCTCCTACTAGCTTTCAAGAGCAAGGCGTGTTGTGGGAAATGTCTTTGGCATTATGGCAAATAAAGTTTCGTATTCTCCTAAGTCTGATAAATATGAGCCCTCAGAAGGTCGAGAAAATTGTCCTTGCTTGCACAGTTCTGCACAATTTCTTGGGCTGGGAACATGAATCATTTTATATACCTGTTGGTAGTTTGGACAACAAGAATGTTGTGGATGATATGGTAATACCCCTGGGCATGGCGTGATGATAGGCAACTTCTGCGTTTGGAGAGAATACTGAGGTGTCCGACAAATGAGTCAGGAAAGGGCTCATGGAGTATTTTAATGAGGAAGGAGCTATTCCATGGCAACAACGTATGTGTGGCAATATACGAGAGAGAGAGAGAGAGAGAGAGAGAGAGAGAGAGAGAGAGACTGTTCAATAAAATCAAGAGGCAGAATAGTCTATTTCTTTTGAGAGGGAGTAGCCTGTTAGGAGGGAGAATGCTATTTCTTTGGAGAGGGATTAGGCTATACAAGGGAGACTTGTTCATTTCTTTGTCATATATGTATAGTAATAAGTACGTAAATTATATTTATTATTTAATACAAGTGCACACAATAAAATTATGAATTTATTTGAGTATTATTGGTAGTTTCTCCTTCATCTAAACTGGAAGTAGATGCACGAGATTCTCCGTTGTCAGCCAAGAAACGTAGCCCATCAAAAGGCCATAAATTTGGAATTTTGACATATTCCGTGCTTTTCCGGACTTCTGGGATGCTTTGATTGCAGACATTTCCCTGTTGAATTTTGTTTTCAGTGTATGCAGCTTATTAGTTATATCTTCATTCCTCAATGTACAGTTAGCAAAAGTCGATGATTCTGATTTAATGGTTTCCAAGTTTACACTCGTGATGTTTCTCATCTTGTACTTTATATTCCAAAAAGCTGGATGTTCCTTGAGAAAATCAATAAAATGGAGAGTGGCTGTCTTGGTCAACTCGAAAGGAGGCAGTAAGTCCATTGTCACTGGTCGGTCGATAATACCAGGCAGCAAATCCTTTTGGCGCCGGAGCTGAGCGGCCGACCACTTCCACCTTTGAACACTGATGCAACACTGAGCCTCTGAGGCTGAGCAGCTGCAGCGCTGGCGCTGGCGGCTGCCATGAAATTGGGCCGGCCCCTCAGCACGTTGGTGATGCAGTTTCGTATTAAAAAGCCGTTTTTCAACACATCCACTCACTACTGCGCGCATCATGAATCATAGTCCGAGGTTAGTTTTTTGGATTAAAACAACTCAAATGCTGTATTTTGATATTTGTGTTCTGAAATATCATTTGCTTTTTGAAAAATGCATTGATATTCGATTAAAGTAATCATAGAATGTTATTGTTTTTATCTCTATCGTTTAGGCATGTCCAGAGATATACAAAAGGAAATTGACGATGATTGATTATAAAACTTACAAGCTCACAATTTCCTATTTATTAATCATAGTTTAGACCATTTCTACGTGTTAGTACACACATTGTTTACATTGCAAGCTTCACATCTCGTCTCGCCTCTGAATCATATTATGATTAACCCTTAACATTTTGTCCCGACTCAGAGGGACTTTCTGGGAGATTAAACTCTAAATTCATTTTGATGTCGGGTATTACACTTGCGAGATGATTTGTGCCAGATATTTAGTTGGGAAATTCGGGGACATCTGCGATGTTTGAAAAAGAGGGTTGGTTTGATTATCTGTTCTGGGATGAGAGAAAGGAGCAACGAATAAATAGATTGGGATGCTGGTCGAGAGAGAGAGAGAGAGAGAGATTTATAATCCGTATGGTACCATTCAAACTAGGAAATAGTTGAAGGAGGATAGACAGAAAGACTGGTATGTACAGAATCAGCTTACTCTTATTAAAACATAGTGAATAGATAAAAAAGAATCGAGTTTAACGATAAATTTTAAAAAAATATCTTAAGTAACAAGAGAGTTTTCTTCATAGAGAAAATTTAATCTTAAACTTATCTTCCCTATTATTTATCCTTTATCATTTTCTACCTGTTCTGAAAATATTGTAATGCCTTTACGAAAGTGGTTATGCTCTTGCAATTAATGACTTGAATGATTTCATCATCAGACTGACCTACGTCATCCGCATACTGATTGATATCATCCATAAAATTAATTAGCGTTATTTTTAGACTGAATAGTTGCATTCATACAGATTAGTTGCTGCCTTCCACTGACCCTATTAGGGTCCTCTACAAATTTATTATTCAGACTTTAACTAGCTTAATCTACAGACTTTGATTGGCGACATTAATCGTGCTCGATTGGCATCCCCTATGTACATTAATTAGCGTCTTTCAAAAAAAGCTGGATATCATCCACAGAGTCCATTGGCCTCATCCACAAAGTTTGATTGGTGTCACCCACACACATTGTCAGTACGTAGAGTCAGTGAAGTAGAGTCTTTTTATGGGTTTCGTTTATTGCAATCCTTAGTGAGATTGGCAGAGTATTTACTATGATTTTATTGAGGTATCAATGCCTTTATTACTCATGAAAATACTTATCCAATAATAATATTATTAATGCTATTATTATAGACGATTTACTGTAATTATAAAGAAAATGTATAAGAAGTAGATAAGCATTGATTTGATCTGCATTTCATCATATCTTTCATGAACACGTTTGTGATATTATGATTATATGTAATGTATATGCAACCCTCTTTATGTGAGTTCCCACTTACAATTAAATTAGTTACATTCTGAAGAATACAAACCCCAAGACAAACTATTTCTCTCAATTTTCCTTCCCGAAAGGTCACGCCGTAATTGCATCGTTCACAAACAGTTCATGGGCAGTTTGCGACCAAAGTTCTCTTGTGTAGACGCGGTGTAATTTCCTAACTGTTGTCGCAAGAAAGTTTATTAATTATAGAACCAGATAATAAAGGTGCTTTACAGTGTTGGGCTTTTCTTGTTGTTCTTTTGCTACTAGAGTTGGTATATTATGTTCGTTACGTTTAATGTTTGCATATTATGGAAATTATAAAGTAAACATTCGACTATAGCAATGCTTTACAACTGTATTTTTTTTTATTAGGAATGACAATTTTCTATATTATTGATAACGGATTCAATGTAATTCGTCATAATATCTGGTGTTCCAGTTTAACCTTAACAATTGTTCCATCATTAATTATGAGAAATAATTAAAATTCAACTAATGGTCCATAGCTCTATAACTTAAATTCACGAAGGCATTAAAATTCTTATGTGATAATCAACCTGGCGTTTCAGCATATTTAAAAAAAGAAACAATTCATAATTCAGGATAAAGTAGTTTTTGTTCTTGATATACAATTTCTACTTCTACTTACAACAATTTGATGTGTTTTCCTTTGCAAAGATTCTCATCAGATTTTTGCTATCTGAAATTGATAGTCAGCTTCTCCAAGTGAATTTTCCATATAATGTGCTTTTCAGGAAAGTCAACGAATTGAACAATGTAACAAAATATTCACCTTCTCGGGAGGAGGGGAAGTATTTCATACTGGTTAAAAGGATTACGAGAGAATAAACTAAAAATGTTGTGACATATTTCTTGTGATGTTTCCTACCTCATTAACGGGAGAACAGACTCCCACGTCACCAACCACAACGATTCGTGACCATCAGGTATACTAGGGGCTAGACGCACCGTCAAAAAGCCCCTGTCCGGAGAGGAGCTCTGAGCAATCTAAAGAAAAGAAAAAGGTACACGACGTGTTTGGGGAATAGTGATTATGTTGTCTCATTACCGTCGGAAAAGGCAAGGGCCTCATTACCACTGGAGTGGGTCAGTATAGAATGAAGAAACTATGCTGCCCTACATGCGTTAATGTCTTGGGCGGTAGGGGTCATTAAGATTAACTTCTGGCATCCATTAAGTTCAAAGAAACATTACATAAACAATGTATAAGTAAGTAAGGAATTTGAATTCAGTTGGTATGTAAGCGTAAGCAAACTATAGTCCATTTCTTTTAGCGATGCATATTTGCACCGACTCGCGGCGGTTCCCTTTTAGCTCGGAAAAGTTTCCGGATCGCTGATTGGTTGGACAAGATAATTCTAACCAATCAGCGATC
>NC_090743.1:108020163-108035163 GCF_036898095.1 Palaemon carinicauda | reverse complement strand
CGAATATTGGTCGATTTTTACATGTTAAAGTTTTGCTCTTTTTTCAGAATTTCCAAAAATTTCCATATATTAGGATGGTGTCCAGCTACCTGAGTTTCAAATGCTCTATGCCACCCCTCAAGCGCATTACTTGTTTATGGGACAGAATTTAAAACGTCTTCATAAACATTCCACATCATAAGTTCGTATCTTGGCGGTCTACGGCGATTTCTTCTATCAGGGCGGCCTATCCACGTATCTTCAAAATAATCCACAACATTTTGTAATTCTGGTGAAAACACGTCGTTATTACACAATAATTCAAATGAAGCAACAACCATATGAATGAGAACAAATGCTAATGCTGGTAAATAACGTACATTCAACGCAAAATCTGCCTCCATTTCATATCTTCGTTTAAGTCCATTTGTTAGTATAACACGAAGGATGCACTGACAAAAATGAAAGAAACACCCTTTCAAACGTGTGTGATTGTCTGTGTTTATATATATATATATATATATATATATATATATATATATATTTATATATATATATATATATATATATATATATGTATATAAATATATATATATATATATACATATATATATATATATATATATATATATATATATATAATGTATATTTGTGTGTGTGTGTGTGTGTGTACATACTCGTATATCATATTTCAATTCTTCTTTTTTTCTTTTGGAGATTGCCTGGCCCTTACGGCCAGGAATGAGCTCTTGCACACTTGCAGCCCGTAGGTGTTTGGTTGGGTTTTTAGGTTGTTGGTGATTCGGTTGTGATATGATCTGCAGCTTTTATTTGTAGGACGTTTGGGATAGCATGTGGGTTGAGGATAATGAGCAATTGTAGCTTTGCTTATTTTAGAGGCGCCCCTGCCTCTTTTTGGTCAATGGTAAAGGGAGAAGGTGACGAAGGGGAGGAGGCATCCTCCCCAAGAGAGCCTGCTGGCTCCCGTCGTTTAATTAGAGAGAGAGGTACAGCAGTAAGTCCCGTTGAGTAGAAGAGCTCGGGAAGGAGATAGGAAAGGTTCAGTTAGAGATATTGGTATAGAAGAAGTAAAAAAAAAAAAAAAACTTAGTAGCTTGAGCTTAAGTTTTTAGAATGAGCAATAGTATAAAGTTTCAGCAGAGTAGGGGAGAGCTGAAAAAGAGAAATCAGTTTGCGAATGTGAGTAGTAGAGTAAGGGTGAAATAAACATTCCTGTACTAGAAAATACTAGAACAAAAATAAAAGTAAAATTGAGACGTCTTGGTTCTTTCTGATTTAATGTTTAGTTGAGAGGGATACCTGAACTTAAAAAGAGAGAAGAGAAATTGCAAGTGGAAGGAAAGCTAAAGATAGGTTAAGGGATTACTTAGGTTTCAAACTAGTGCCGGTACTACGTTATCTGAGGGGAGGGTAGCTGAGGAAAAAGGCTGAGAATATATCAACATTAGCAATAATGTGTTTTACAGGAATGTTAGGGTTGAAATCCTATCTAAGTAGGCTTCTTTCTTGACAATGCAATAGATAGTGTTGCAGAGGTTTGTCAGTTATTTGCTGACAGTTGCTGCACGGTCTCTCAGGTCTTTGTTGTGTTGCAGGGTCCTCGTTATTCATGATGATTTGTCAGTTGCTCAGTTATCTCAGTCGCAGTCTGCAAATAATAACTGCAACTAGGAGGGGGATCTTTCTTGCAAGTGGATACGGTATTAGATGTGCTGCTTTGATATACCATTTCGCTCATCTGGACCCATCAGGGAAGGCTCCCCTTACTTCGCTAGTCTTTTGCATGTTGCAAAAGGCTGCCATTTGATTCTTGATAGTTTTCAGTGAAAGTTGAAGTGTGATACTGATTGTCTGGCACATTGGGGCAGATTTGGCTAGGTTATCGGCATTGTCATTGCCAGTGATTCCTGTGTGACTTGGGATCTAATTTAGGGTTATGTGCTTGCTGTTGGGTGAGCTAAGGCTAGGTACTGTATTGCTGTGATAAGGTAAACATTTTCAGTGGGTTCTCTGTTGCTGAGAGCAGGAATGGCCCCTCTCGAATCTGTATGAATTGTTGTTTCCTCCATGCAGACTGGCCAAGTGTTCTAGGGCTTTGGCAGTCGCCACTAGCTCGGTTTGTAGCATGGAGGCGTGGTTTGAAAGCCTCCAGTTTTCATTGTAGCCTGATGGAGAAAAGACTAGGAATATCACGATCAAGTGATCCATCAGTATAGATGTTGAGAGCTGAGATGTTGCTAATTGCATTTTTGGTGGCTGCTGTGAGTTGTTCTGGCATGCAGGGAGCTTTTCTTGCTGCTGGAAGGATGGTGAAGTTGTACTAGATGGGGTCCGGCAACCAAAGGGCAGGAGTGATGTAGCCATCATGCTTTATTGTCCCTTTGTCTTGTAGGCTTCATTTTGCATTTGCATTCTTCTAAGTGTGTCCAGCAGTTTCTTTGCGTGCGTATTGGGTGGATCAATCTCCTCCGCCAGATGGAGAAGTCTTTTAAGTCTGTTATTCAGAGGGCAGTCTCTGTCTGCTTTGATTGACTTGAATATGATGCTGCAGTTTCTGATGCCGATATTGGCTGAAAGGGAAATTAGGTTAGTTTCTTCTCTAATCAAGCAGTGTCTGGTCTACATTGGAGAGCTGCTGGTGAGTCATGACATTATTTTGTACCACTTTTAAGGATGCTTTTTAAGTGTCAGTCAGTGAGGTGAGCGTAGGTGCTGCATAGTCGGTGTGAGATGGAATTGCTTGAGCGTAAAACAGTCTTAGGAGGCTCTATGATACCCCTTGTTTGAGGGAGGTCGTTCATTTCATGATTTGGAGACGAATTTTTGTTTTCTCTTGTTGGCAGGTGATAGAGTTTTGCTGATAATTACTCCAAGATACATGAACTGATTCCCCCATTCTATGGGTTCACCCATAAAAGTGAAATTCTGAGGGTTTTGTGGGTATTATATGGTAATGGCTTTGGTCTTGTTGGTGTTGATATTTAGGTGAAGGTCTTTGCATTTGGCTTGGATCATGTTCAGTGTCTTTGGATTGTTTTTCATGAGTGTGCTTTATGTGGGCAGATGATACATATGTCATCAGCGTATATGAAGATTTCCACTCCGTTTGGAAGGTTTAGATTAGCTAGATTCTCTATAAGTAGGTTGAAAAGGTAAGGGCTTAGTATGCCCCCCTGAGGCGTTCCGTTTTCTAGGGGGATGAATTCGGAGGGTTCTCCTTGAATGATGACTCTGGCTTCTCGGTTCTGTGTGTATTTCTGAGTCCAGGCCAGTAGATGTCCTTTCACTGTTTTTTTTCCACAAGTGTGATGAGGATAGCTGGGGAGCTGGGTAGCTCAAAGGCTTTCTCGAGGTCGAGAAAGATGACAAAGGCCTTTTTGTCATGGATTGTTGCGAGACCATCAGTTATACATTCTTGCGTGCCTATGCCTTTTCTTTAGGCACAAATCCGAGGATGTAGTGGGCCTATTTTCCGTTGGAGTCTGCTGAGTACCACTCGTTCAGCTACTTTCTCGGTGCAGCTAATTAAAGCTATGTGTCGGTAGGTGTCTGGTACTTTCAGTTTTGGGGCGGGTTTCGTGTCTTGTTAATTCCATGTTATTGGTTGGAGTCTTTCAGTGTGTGTTCTGTTGATTATGCGTAAGTACACCAACTTCGCAGGGCTTCCCATGTTCCTTAGCATGCTGTATAAGATTAGGTCAGCTCCAGGGCAGTGTCCTTTCAGCCATTTGCAAGAGCCGTGTTGAGTTCTTCCATATTGTAGGGGTTGTCAGTGTCTTCTCTCATGGTGCAGGCGACTTCAATAATTTTGTTCCTGGTTTGGAGCAGTGTTCTCTGCTTATTTATGGTTTGCAGAGGAAGATTTGCACTTTTGGCTTGGTTAGCAAAGTTGTTTGCAATTCTATTTGCTTCTGTTAATGGGTCTGGGTGGGTGACTCTGGATAAGCTGTATTGCCCAGAGATCTTGTTGAACTAGCCCCATATCTTTGCTAGAGATGTGTTGAAGTTGATTTCGTGGCACCATGAGTACCATTGTCTATTTTTCTTCCAGTGTTACCTGTAAGGAGTGTTTGGTGATTACAACGAGTAGGTCATGAAGTTTATCGCTTCTGTGTCTTCGGAAGAGCTTTCTGGTTCGATTGAGTCTCACATTCATTTCCTTGATGCGGCTTTTGTAGTACCAGGCATCTACATTCTTTGTTCCTGAATACTTTTTCTGAGGCATTGATATACTGGCGGCGGCATCTAGCTTTTGTTACGGTCCAGTGACAGGATGGAGATCTCATTGTGAGGGTTCTTGATATATTCACAAGCCCTTTCTGTCATAGATTGCCCAGTTTACAAGGTCTGGGTTCCACCTTTTCGGGGGTGGAGGAGAAGGGTATTTCTCTAATTTGCGGTCAATTTCTATGGCAAAGTGATCACTTGTTGGCACAGGATGCAGTCGCCATTTAGCAACCGTTTGGATAATGATTGACAGGAAGGGGAGGTCTAAACGACCACCCCTTAGATGGGTTGCTTCAGACACATTGTTAAGCAATGTTAGGTCCGGATATTCTTGCTGTAGGGCGTGCAAGTGTCTGCCTGTCTGGTTTGTTGGAGATGTTGAGTTCAGAAACGGGTGGTGGGCATTGAAATCGCCTATAGTGATTGTTTCCTCCTCAGAGGCTTCAGCAAAGAGCCCCTATGCATTGATGCTTTTGGTTGGAGATTTGTAGACATTGCGGACTGTGAGGGTTGTGGCTAGCAGAGACACCTGAACACTGAGTATCTCTGCCTCAGTCCCACAGTCGATGCTTTGTACTCTCTTTGAGGGGATGCTATTTTTAATGAGTAGTTAATCCTCTCGTTATTGGTGTTAGATACGTGGTATACACTTTGTATCCTGAGAATAAGAATGGTGTATTCTCATTAAACATGGTTTCCTGCAGCACAATAATGTCTGGATTTTGCCCGGAGGTTTTGGATTGTAGGAAGGCGAACTTATGTCTGAGTCTGCAGGCGGTACATTGGAGAATTTTCACTTTGGTGTTGTTGAAAATTTCTTCGTTGTTGGGTGCGTTTGTGTTAGGAGTGTTTACGGAGGGACTATGAAAGGAATAGAATTTGGAGTTCTTGGGCGGCGCTGTTAAAGATAAAATCATCAAGGGATTGCTGCGAGTACTTAATTTTTTGTGACTTTAAAAAGTTACAAAGGATGTTTGAAATGGTGGCTTTGAAGGCCGCCATGGGGTAAGTGATGTGGTCATAATCGTTCAAATCAGTGGAGGTAGGTACTAAGGGAGTGGAGGGGTGGGAGGAGTTCGGACGGCTTCTGAAAGCAGGATTAGGGAGGCTGGAGAAGTCACTCAAGGAATTAGTGGTGATGGGTGTGTATGTTTCTGGTATGGAGAATGATGAGGATGGTTGTGGTCAGGTTTGTGGGGTGGAAGTGGAAGGGATGGAAGGAGAGGTGAATCTTAGTGGTGAAGGTATGGAGAGAGTGTGGGTGGGGGATCGCTGTGACTTTGGAGGATGTCTTGGAGGGCGTTGAAGTTTGAGTTCTGGGAAAGGACATGGAGGAGAGGAAAGTTCAGGCATGGCATGTTTGGAAGGATTAGGATTAGGTCAGGAGGTACGGTTAATTTGAGGTGAGGTGTGGTTGGTTGGAGACTGGTTTGTTCCACGTGGCTGCAGGTTGCAATGGCAATCTGCTCCCCGGAGATCGATAATGCACTGAAGTCTTGCAGGGCATCTCTTCTATCAAGCATTGTGAGGTCCTCGGCAGTTTAGGCTCTTAGCAACAGTGTGTTGTCCGGCCTTGAACCTGGTGCTGCAGTGGGCTGTAGGGTGCTGTCTGCTGCTGCTGCAAACTGCACAGAACTCCGGGCCTGTGCAGCGGTTCCTGTGGTGACCAAATTTTTGACACCTGGAGCATGTGAGGGGATCTGGGAAGTACTCTTCCGCGTAGAAGGTCCCCCAGTAGCCGAAGGAGAACTGTGGAGGTTGTTTTCCCTTGATGACTGTCTCCAACTTATCGGATCTTATTCCATATTTCCCTTCACATCTCCTGGATGAGAGAATGGAAAGGAGGTTGAGCACAGGTTAAAGTGGGAGGTCGAGGTCGTAGATAATGATAATTGTTGTCGGCTTGTCTGCATGGTTAAGGTTTAGGATGTTCTTTTGCTGCTCCAGGAAGTCCTTGGTTTCGGTGTCCTTGGCGAAGATGACAAGTTATCCTCTGCGATTTAACCTAATTGTCATGTTCAGGTGTGGATTCCTGGCCTCCATGGTGGCTATGGCAGCATAGGAGGTCGTGTTGGGGCCAGGCGTAAACCTGAACCTTGTTGGCTGGTTTGACGTGATGGTGGTGGTTTGCTGTGGAGGTGGTTGCTGGGCAGGCTGAGTGGCGGTGTCCTGGTCGTCGTCTTCTTCTTCTTCTTCTGCTGCTGCTTCTTCTTGGTTGATGGGGTTCTGCTCCGTCTCTTCTATGTGGTCTTTTAGTGCTTCCTGGATTGGTTCCATGGCTGGTTGGGAGGACAAGGTAGGTTTCTTCTTGTGACCCCTCAAGGTGAGACTTCTAGGCTTCATAAACCTTTCCTTCTCCACTTTGGCACAAGGGGAGTCGGGAAGGATGGAGTGGGACAAGCCCCTGGCTTCCATCGCAAACCCACAATGGTAGCCTACAGCTTTGTCGAACTTCTGTTAGGTGTGGTTTATTTTTCTGTATCAATAACACAAAATAGAGTGCTAAATGCGCATTTCAAATTCGATAACTCGAACTCGCTAAAACTTGGTAGGAAAGTTCATGGTGAGAGCACTGGAAATTTCAGTAATGTGATCAATTCTTTAGTTGGTTATTTTGTTAAAATAAAATTTAATTCTTCTATACATAGCAGACTTTTTTTGTTTTTTACATGATTTTCTGGTTTAACAAATATAATCTAAAGAGGTAATTTATTCCATCTGATTATTCGTGACTGCTTTATATCAGTAGCATAAATTCTTTTTACAGTTTCAATAACCTGATTATATTTTTGGTCCAACCTTTCCTTGAATGGAGTAACGCTTTGATATTCTTGGTGATTTATCATATGTTTTTATTCCAGATAAGCTTTAGTTATTCTATTTGTCAGATTGTTGACTCGGTTTTCACTAAAAGTAAATATTTCTATATGGTGATATCGTCATATATTTTCTTTCAATATAGTTTCAGCCGTTCGCTCGCTCCTGGTTAAAAACAGGCCCATGAAACACCCGGCAGGCCAACCTCTATCACTTCTTTTTCGATATTTTAGTCCTATAGCTTTTGATTGATCTGTGTACATTCTATGTACATTCCTGTTTCAAATTCCATAGATTCCATTAAAAGAGAAACTTTGTACCTTCTTTTTATCTCTCCTTACCTAGATGAGCATATTGAATTTCCCTGCCACCTAAATGCTCGCGTAATGTCTAAACAGTGATGCGGAGCGTTGATGAAACCTTCGGAGGAAATAAAAAGTATAATAAGGAATGCTCCTTCTGTTGCGATAAGAGAGAAGAAGAACAGAAAACAAAATCAAAAGCTATCAATCGACTTGGTCTTAACACGGAAATTCAGGTCAAAGTTTCTGAAAGGGTCGAAAAAGGAGTGGCATGAAATGCATCAACGGTGAAGGTTAGATTTATGACAAAATCTTTGCATTAATAAGGTCTTTTGTTTATGTTTTCACAGACATATTCATAACAATAGTATCACAATTATTCTCAGTTGCAGTAATGGTGGTTGGAACTGTAGTGCATATAGTATATTACTCTTGTTATAATGGTTTTATTAGCAGTGTACCAACAGTGTTTCTTACAATTGTACATAATTCCTTTTGTATATATTATGGTTGTATCTTCGCTCTTCCCTCGCACTAAAACAAACATGAAAATTCAAGAATGGTTTTTCCTCTGTGATATTGTCTGTCTTGTGAACTTGTCATGTCCTGTTGCCTTGAGGTTTTGTATATAAGGAGAGTGTTCCACAACAATATAACTCAGTCGTTTCCAATCTGCCTTTGATTTCACAACTCCTCTCTCGGCCCGTCACATTGGTGACCCCGGAAGTCGACTCGCTTCCACCGCCTTCCACCCACACCCCCTCGCCCCTCCATCGTTGGTACTATGACGGACTCTACAGCAGTTGGCGCTACGGCCGCTCCATTCAAACTTTCATCGTTTGCCAGCGGAGAGGCGTTTGCTTGGTTTCAGCGCGCAGATGTCCAGTTTCGTATCAGGGGCGTGACTCGCTCAACCACCAAAGCGGATTATGTTCTCGCGGCGATACCCGAGGACACCTTCCCAGAAATATCCGACTGGCTTTGTTAACAAGGAGACACCCCAATAGCGTATGACGACCTCAAATCATACCTTCTGCAGCAGTACTCGCCGTTGCCAGCCGCCCGTATAGCAAAGCTTTTTCAGCTCTCGCAACAACCGTTGGGGAACCAAAGGGCTTCACTTGCCCTCAGGGAAATGACCAGTATCGCTCGCCTTCAACCTGCCGCAGACGGCTCTCCTCGTGAGGTGAACCTACTCCGTGCCCTTTGGATACGCCGTTTACCTGAACCTGTGCGCGCTGCCATACTCAAATGTCGATAGTTTACCCATAAAGGACTTGATGACCAAAGCCGACGCCCTTATGGACAGCCACTTCCAGACCTCCATCAACGCCTCCACCCCTGACGACGAGGATGCCTATTCAACGTCAACCGAAGCTGACATGAATGCCGTAGGACATACACGCCTACCCCGTGACGTGCCGAAGCGGCGACAAAGCCGCCCACCACCCACCAATCGCTCGCGCCCCAACGAACGACTTCTACATCCACTTACTACCTCCCATCCACCGCAGTTTTGCTACTACCACTTCAGATTCGGGGCAACCGCGAAGAAATGTGCCAAAGATTGTCAGTGGCCAAAAAACGTGTAAGTAGGCCATCGCTTGTGGCGGTGGCCTCCCATGTTTCTAATCTTTTCTTTTTACAGGATGCAGGAACGGGCATGCGATTTTTGGTAGACACGGGTGCTTGTCGTTCTCTTTTGCCAAGGAAACTCTTCAAGGCACAACGTAGTCTGTCTACATCTGCCGACGTCCGCTTGGTAGCTGCCAACGGATCTGCGATACCCACCTACGGTTACGAGAGCCTCACATTATCGTTCGGAAACGGTAAATTCAATTGGAAGTTTCTCGTTGCTGACGTCACAATGCCAATCCTCGGTGCGGATTTCCTCTCTCATTTCCACCTTCTGGTCGATGTCGCCCACCGACGATTGGTCAACGCAGACTCGTACTTGTCGACACCTCTTCAACTCGCCCCCTCTAACCTCGCTCTCCACATCAGCGCACCCACGGATGCCTACGCCCACCTCACGTCGTACCCGGAAGTTTTCCGTCCAGAACTTCGCCAAACGCCCACGGTTCCTGCCAAGCACGGTATTTATCACCATATCAAGACGACGGGACCCCCAGTCTTCGCAAAATTCAGACGTCTGGCACCGGAACGATTGGCAGCCGCCAAACAGACGTTCGCCGAAATGGAGAAAAGGGGCCTTTGCCAAAAGGCCTCCAGCCCATGGTCGTCACCCTTACACATCGTTCTGAAGAAAGACGGCTCCCTCCGTCCGTGCGGGGATTACAGGCGTCTGAACATGCAAACAGAACCGGATCACTACCCCCTCCCAAACATTGCCGATGTAACCTCCTACCTGCACAAAGCAAAGGTTTTCTCTACGCTCGACCTCCTGAAGGGGTATTATCAGGTGCCTATGAACCCAGAAGACATCCCCAAGACCGCCATCACCACTCCGTTTGGCACATACACCTTCAATTACTCCTGTTTTGGCCTTCGTAATGCAGGGGCAACGTTTCAACATCTCATGGATGGCATCTTAGGGGACCTCCCTTTCTGTGTATGTTATGTGGACGACATACTTGTGTTCTCCTCCTCAAAAGAGGAACACCTCCGTCACCTGCGCATCGTGCTCGACCGCCTGCAACAAAACGGCCTTGTAGTCCGGTTCGAAAAGTGTACCTTTGGCGCCAACGAAGTGTCGTTCTTAGGGCACCGTATCACTCCTGAAGGAGTCCATCCCCTCCCTGAGAAGGTAGCAGCCGTTCAGAATTTCCCCGTGCCCTCGACCGTCAAAGCTCTGCAGGAATTCTTGGGCATGATCAACTATTATCACCGCTTTCTGCCAGCCATTGCCGCCACTCTTGCTCCCTTTCTACGCCTCCCTCAAGGGCAAGCCAAAGGACTTGAAGTGGGGTCCTCTTCAAGAAGCGGCCTTCTGCAATGCAAAGAAGGCCCTATCAACTGCTGCGGCTCTCACTTTTCCTATCCCACACGCCCCTCTCCTTCTCTCCACCGATGCCAGCGACGTCGCTATTGGTGCAGTACTCGAGCAGGTGGTCAAAGGCTCGCCCCGCCCATTGGCCTTCTTCAGCAGAAAACTGTCCAAGGCAGAATCGGGTTATTCTACCTTCGATCGAGAATTGCTGGCGGTGCACCTGGCTGTCCGTCACTTTCGCCATTTCTTAGAAGGTACGCCTTTCGTCATTCGCACAGACCACATGCCTCTGGTGCACGCCTTCACTCGACGGTCTGACGCCTGGTCCGCCCGTCAACGCCGACATCTCTCCGCCGTGGCTGAATACAATTGCACCCTCCAATACGTCCCTGGGAAAATGAATCCCGTTGCCGATGCCCTGTCAAGAAACACGTTGGCTGCCGTTCAACTGGGATTGGATTACAACGCCCTGGCTGAAGCCCAACGACAGGATCCAGAGTATCAAGCTTGTAGGACATCCTGCACGTCCCTCCGTTGGGAGGATTTTCCCCTCGAAAACTCCAACACCACCCTCCTCTGTGACGTCAGTACTGGTAGACCGCGACCTTGCGCCGACAGGTGTTTGATTTCATCCACGGCCTTTCACATCCCTCGTGCCGTTCTACTGCACAGCTGCTGAAGGCAAAGTTCATTTGGCACGGCATTTCTAAGGATGCTAAGGATTGGGTCCGTGCCTGTACTTCTTGCCAAACTTCCAAAGTACATCGACACACGGATTCAGGAGTGGGCACCTTTCCTCAACCTCAGCGTCGTTTCGCACACATTCACGTCGACGTTGTAGGCCCCCTACCCACATCACAAGGACATGGTTACCTGTTTACCGTCATCGACCGCTCCACTCGTTGGCCTGAAGCCATTCCCATGGAAACTGCAACGTCTGCCTCATGTACATCTGCCTTACTCTCTGGATGGATTTCAAGATTCGGTATCCCTGAGCATATTACTTCTGACAGGGGAACCACTTTCACCTCTCAATTATGGACGTCATTAGCGAATCTCCTGGGCATCACCCTACATCACACAACGGCCTACAACCCCGCTGCCAATGGAATGGTTGAACGTTTTCATCGCACCCTCAAAGCAGCTTTGATGTCCCGTTGCAAGGATTGCAACTGGTTTACTCAGCTTCCCTGGGTTCTCCTTGGACTTAGGACCACTCCTAAAGACGCCCTCGACGTCTCGGCAGCCGAAATGGTGTATGGCGACCCGTTGGTCGTCCCTGCCTAGTTTTTTCCTTTTACAACCTCCTCCGACGATCTCCAGCGCATACGTCACGTTGTGGGAAAATTTACTCCGTGCCGCCAGACTTACAAGCCCCCAGCGAAGCATCACATACCAACGGACTTGCACTCTGCAACACACGTCTTCCTGCGCAACGACACCAGCAAGCCACCGTTAACGCCCCCTTACACGGGACCTTACCTTGTGATCCGACGCAGTCCGAAAGCATTCCTCCTAAACATTCGGGGCAAAGAAGACTGGGTCTCCATTGATCGTCTAAAACCTGCTTATCTTCTGCCAGATGACCCGCCTACAGTTCGCCTCTCTAGATCAGGGCGCCCTATTTAACATGTACAGTATGTCATTTTTAGGGGGGGGACCCATGTACCAACCGTGTTTCACACAATTGTACATAATTCCTTTTGTATATATTATGGTTGTATCTTCGCTCTTCCCTCGCACTAAAACGAACATGAAAATTCAAGTCTGGTTTTTCCTCTGTTATATTGTCTGTCTTGTGAACTTGTCATGTCCTGTTGCCTTGAGGTTTTGTATATAAGGAGAGTGTTCCACAACAATATAACTCAGTCGTTTCCAATCTGCCTTTGATTTCACAACTCCTCTCTCGGCCCGTCACAGCAGCAAATGGTTAATTTTATAATTCTTTTTTTTTTAAATGTTTCTATATTAATGTTATTTAATTTATTTAAAAATTCTATTTTGTTGCAAGATGTAAAAACAAATTTACTCCACCTATGAATCATCACCAAATTTTTCCTGGCGTTTCAAGTATACAAGGGGGGGGGGGAGAGAGAGATCCCTTTTGGTTCCTTAGTTTCTGCAGAAATATCCTTTAACACTGCAGGTATCATCATTGTACATTAAGCAAGAGATTAATCTTTGTTCAGGATTGAACTTTGACCATTCCAACGTGCGTAACGCGTTTTCTGTGATTGCATGTTCACTTAGTCCTTTCATTCAATTGCTTGGTCACTGAGACGTCCCTTTTTGTTACAATTGTTGATTTTGTTGCTGATTAACAACTGTCTACTGTGATAGTAATCACATCCGGCATTTTTGAAATGTGAAATTTTGGTCGTCATAATTTCGTTTAGATAAACATAGAATTAGAGATTATTCATTTGTTAATTTGGTAATTGTAATTCCTTCTTCTTTTGATCTTATGCGCAACTTCACGTCACTAATTGTGGTCAGACGAGAGAAACAGAAACATATGCTGTTACCCCGCATCACAAAAACTACTTAACAATATGAAGAAAAAGCTTATCGTTATTACAAAGTAGAGATGTCAGTTTAATCGAGATAGAGAGACTACATTTCTAAGAAAATATTTCAAGTTTTGCTTCTGTATTCACACTATTCAATTGCGTTATCAGCAAATGTCGATTTATACATCTACAAGCCAATGTAGATGTTGAGTGATTATTTCTTTGGTAATTACGTTAACGGAGGTTAATAGTTATTGATTAAATGGAATCTCTCTTTCTTGAAATAAGATTTTTCATGTATAAAACGTTTTTGAAATTGCCACATAATACGAAATTTTACTAAAGACCTTCTCATTGGCCAAACTCTTGGAATCAATTTAAGGTCAAGTATTCTTATGATTTGTGCCTTTCGCCATGGGCTAGAGCTTTGGCATCGGAACTAATATACATTGTAGCCCAATGAGAATGAAAATCCTGCAGTATTTTCTTGTTTTCATATAAAACAACCTTTCCTGGTGTTTTACCAATGACTACACTAGAGAGGAATTATATTTCACTTTTTGTATCTTGTTGCCTTTAAATGTTCTGTCAATTTCAAAGACAAATATTTTGTGATTAGCGATCAAGGCATTTTCCATAATTTTAGTTTTTATTTCCTGAAAACGAGCACAATGAAGACAAAGGCCTCACTCACATAATTAAGTAAAATACATTACCAAGATGTTTATAATGATCTAGTTGTCCTAATGTCATGGTTATGTTTTCGAGTCGGTTTATTTATTTATTTATATATATGTCAGTTTCTGTCTGTAGACAGAATTACGTCAATATTACTCGCCGAATTTTTACGAAATTTCCACCACAGATAGATCTTAGGTCATGGGCGACCCCATTAAATTTTGGAGATGATCCGGATCCGGATCAGTATTCTAAATCTGGATTTCAATTTTTGGCTATTTTAGAGACAACGTCAAAACAAGCTAACGATTTTGACAAAATTTCCACCACTGATAGATCTTAGGCCATGGATGAGTCCATTAACCATTGATAGAGGTTTGAAATCTCTGATTACACCTATTAAATCTTAATTAGTAATAGCATGTTTTCCTGAAGAAACCAATGTTACTATTGCCATATATTTCCTTGGAAAATCCGCTTGAATTAAATGCTTTCCATTTAGAAGATGGTATCACTATATCAGTTTTACAATTAAAAATGAATACATATTTTAAGAGGCCGTTAATAATCTTCTCTTCCATTAAAACATTAACATTACTGCTCTTTTGAATTAACTTGAGTCATTAAAAAGCATATTTTTAATAATCCTTTTATTCGTTGTTTCTTGTTCTTTGTCTTGGAAAGTAGAGTCAGTCTTTCACGGGAAGTTTTCTCGCCTCTGTTGACGTTAGCAGATTTGAACAAACACATCACAGACTTGTTTATTTTGTCAATGATGTTTTATTTCTGATAATATCCTCCAGTTCTATGTGGGACGTATCATGTAGTTCCTAGGGTGTAGTTCTATTGCTGCTGTTTTCTTCCATCATTATCTTTACAATAGTGAAGAAGTCTTTGTTTTGTTTATTCATAAGAGATTTGTCTAATAATAGGAATTTATAGAATTCATGTAAGGTGACACATATAACACGACTCGTTTGTGATAAGACTTCTGTTGATCAGTCTTCAGTTATTTTTGTTTAAGCCCCATGCATTCTAAAACTGTTTTCTTTATGTATATCTATCTAATTTAACATTATTTTCTTTTTTGATTTTGGCTGCCGGAATTCTTGTTATCTTGTCATATTCCGTTAGAGTATTTACATCCTAATATAATGATAATGCTGCTGCCGTTAGGAATAATTATAATGATGCTATCAATAATGACAATGAAAATAGTTAAATGATGAAATTTCCTTGTAATAAAAAGTAAACCTTTTACTAACCTCTGCAGCTTCTCTTCACTACCAATTACCGCCTGATCATCTCCACTACTTATTTTGAGTAATATTATTTTATGGGCCACCAATGCTCCCTATGGTTTTTGGCTTCTATGTCATCTAATATTGCAGATCATCTGTGCATTCGTCATCATCTGCTTCTTATTACCTTTCTCTGTTGGTTGCAATTGCATCTTTGCCACTGCATCGCACCAATGGCCGCCAGAGCGAATGCAATACTCGGGCTAATCCAAAAG
>NC_090743.1:107997663-108015163 GCF_036898095.1 Palaemon carinicauda | reverse complement strand
GACATCAATGTATTAGAATGTATGGCTTATTTGAATATGGAAAAACACGCCTAAATGTGCAAAATTCATCATATATATATATATATATATATATATATATATATATATATATATATATATATATATATATTATATATATATCTATGTTTGCCAATGGATATATAAGCAGATGAGCAACTTGGATTAACGTCAACATTGGGTGTGGAGGAAATGTCCCCCTAAATCTCAATGAAGTCACTGGTAGCAGGGAGACAGATTTGGGTTTAAGGCGATAGACAAGATACTTATTCGGCTTTTACTCTTGATGCCTGGCGGATGGTCTTACTGGAATTAGTATGAGCCGGCAGGGGTCACATAACTTAGTTAGATAGGCACTGCTCATCACAAGGAACTGGTTATCCTTGGATGAATTTAACCAATGAATCCTTTATTTATTTAGTCAGTCTATAGAAAGCGAAAATGACATAATGGCCACCAGTCATGTGCTAAGAATTTCCTAGTTTATAAATACTAATGAAAAATTAAAAATTGGTAATTGGAATGTTAGAATCGTGAATCAGATTGGGAAGTTACAGCAAGTAGTAGATGAATTTATGAAATATAGTTTAGATATCTTTGCCTCAACTGAAACATATTGTAAGGGGATTGGTAAAGAAATCTTAGACCAAGGCAAAATATCGGTCTACTCAAAAAGTTGGAAAAGAAGAGGTGGGAACGATGATGACACCAAGAGCAAAAATGACTGACGGAATGGCGAGCTGTAAATAGTACATTGTTACTAGCAAAGTTTAAATGAAAGCAGTGCAAGATGAGCATTATAGTTTGCTATGCACCAACAAATGATTCCTCCTGAAGAAAGGAAAGATTAATACTATATAGAACTGCTGTGTAATAGATGAGATCCCCGAGAGATATATGAAAATTTTAATCGGTGACTTCAATGCTAAATTTAGAAGGAATAATCAAGGGATCGAGAATGTGATGAGTGTTGAAGGTCTTGGTGAAGTTGCAAATAAAAATGGAGAACATTTCATGAGTTTATGTTCAACAAACAATTTTGTCATTGGAGGTAGGTTTTTTCAGCACAAGCGCATCCACAGATATACGTGGACTTCATGTGGCAATTAAACAATCAAATAGCCATTAATAAAGAGAAAAGTAGTGCTCTGAGAAATGTAAGAAGCTATAAAGGTGGAGATATAGGCAGTGATCACATGCTCCTCATTGCCACACTGAAATTAAAACTGAAAGCACCCATCAGAAATGAAGATTGAATACCTAGGTTTGATACCAATAAGTTTCCAGAAGATGAGAACAGAGAAACCTTTGCAATTGAATGTAGGAATCGATTTGCAGTCTTAGAGACTTTAAGAAACAAAGAGTTGTCAATTAATGAAGAATGGTGTGAAATTAAGAACATATATCAGTCAGGTGGTAGTGAAGTTTTGGGACATGCAGTTGCAAGGAGAAAACCAGGGATATCAAATGATACTTGGGATACTATAAATAGGAGACAAAGAAAAGTGCAGGAATTGAGTGGTGAAACTTTTCGAGGCAGTAATGAGAATTACAAGGTAGAGCATGCTAAGTATTCCAGTATTGATAGTGAAGTTAAAAAAAAAACAGGAATGACCGGAGACCATATTTAGACAGGAAAGCAGATGAGGCTGACAAAGCTTTGAATTCAGGGAGCGGTTATGGTGTAAGAATTGCTCACAGAGCTATTAATGAAAGCTGTACTGAGGCAAAGAAG
The DNA here is from genome assembly GCF_036898095.1 of Palaemon carinicauda. Lineage (NCBI taxonomy): Eukaryota > Metazoa > Arthropoda > Malacostraca > Decapoda > Palaemonidae > Palaemon > Palaemon carinicauda. Next base: position 108,013,410 of record NC_090743.1, on the reverse strand, counting down.
AAACATGCACCCAGTAAAAAGAGAGATGGATCTGTTATAACGGCTAGGTTAAGTAAAATTTGGAAACCAGTTGTCTGAAATTACATATAGAAATCAAGCTATATATATCAGTTTAGTGAGGTTGATGTTACTCTATAGACATGGGTCGTGGTATGACATTGAGACAATATCCAACATAGTTTTTAGTGTCAAGAACAAAGCCCTCAGTAGAATATTGGGAGTTAAATGGCAGGACAGGATTAGAAATGAAACTATGAGAGAGATTACTCGGGTGCCATATGTGGGTGATATCATGATGAGGGGTAGATGGAGATGGTTTGGGCATGCTCTTCGCACTCCCTTAGAGAGATTAGTTAACGAAAATTTCATCTTGGCTCCACAAGGCACTAGAAGAGTTTGAATACTCAGGTCTACATGGCTGAGGACTATGAAGCCTGAAGTAGGAAATGATGAATGGAGCAGTATTGATTTAGAAGCTCAAGATAGAGATGACTGGCGAGATGTAATCGAGGCCCCTTGCGTCAATAGGTGTTGGAAGAGATGATGATATGTGTGTTAGTGTATGCACGTAAATATGTATTGTTTGAGTGTATGATAAGTTACAAAAACAATCTTGCTGAATATGCAAGGTCAAATATTTTAACGTTTGCATGGAAATAAAATTTAGTTGTCGAGTTCATTTTCTCCCATAATCATGGAACAGGATTAATTAACTCAAGGAGCGAACAAAACTATAGAACGGAATATAATCTTAATCAGAACATAAAGAATAGTGTTATAATTTTTCCCCAATAAATGATTAATTTAGATTATTTGTCTATTAAAAACTATAACAAAATATTTCCATAGCTTATATAATTGGAATATGATATAATCTTTTTTATGTCTCTACTTTGCCAGAGCGTTGCTCGAGTCTTAATTTTCTTCTTTAAAACCATTAGGGTCATATTAGATAGGGAAGGGGGAGAAGGGGCATGAATGGGGTGGGGGTGTGGTGTGGGGGTTAGTTTAGTGTATGATGGTCCCATGATTTTCTCATCTCAGCAACCATTATCTCAAATTATCCTCTTTCGGGAGGTGCTTAAGATACAATCTCCACACCTCTTACGAGATCTTGCAATCTTCCGTGAGAAGAAGAAAAAACATTCGAAGATTATGAAAGAAGAGAACTGTTTAGATATAATAAGAAAATGATATCCTTATAACCTTGTTTTTCCTACTTTGAAAGCAATGCATCTAATAGGACTTTTATGTTAGTAGGAGATAGCATCTGGTGATTTTTCAGTTAATCGGTTGTTTTATTGATTTTTTTCCTTTGCTCTTTGCTTTGATTTTGAGTATTTTATTATAAGAAGACCTATAATTCCGTTTCTTTTATTCAATTTGTTTGAGGTTACTGATTTGTTAAATGTTATATTCTCTAATATTTTTCTCTTAATGGTGTTTAAAAATTTTTTATTCTAATTCCAGCATATTCCAAAATGTATATATTTTATTTGCAAATTAAGAAATATATATATATATATATATATATATATATATATATGCATATATATTTATGTATATATGCATATATATATATTTATAAAATCATCTCTTCCTATGCCTATTGACGCAAAGGGCCTCGGTTAGATTTCGGCACCACTCCCTTGAGGACTGGCACTGAGGGCCTTTAGAAAGGGGTCACCTTCTGACCCCACCATTGAAAGGGAGACTAATGCAACGGCCCGTATATTGCCCTGTACTTTCTAACTTGTACACTTTGGTCCTCTAATGTATGTATATATATGTATATGTATATATATTCTTACGAAGCTGGTCTAGTGTAGAGTAAATAAGTTAATCAGGTAATTTATTTATGTTTTTATATGTGCATTGGAAAGGTTAATAGCCAACTCCTAAGATGAATTCCTCTCATGTAGATATAAGATTTGTATGCAAATTATGTAAGACTGACAGTATATGTAAATTTACGTTATTTTTTAAGAATTACCTTTTTATTTTGCATATTTTGTTACAAAGTCTTACTTAATCTGTTTAAGAGTGTTATATGGTCCATACGAGATATGAGCAAGGGCTTATGTAAATCTTTCTTATATTTTTATGAGGTATTGTGTCATGTCAGTGAGAAAATAGGGCAATTCTTTTTTTTGCCACATGTTTTGGAAGTTTATCGAAAACCCACCGTTAGATTTTATCTGTTTCTTTATTTCTGAGGACAAAGGTGGGTGGAGCTAGCGAAGAGAGAGTCTTCTCCCTGTTGCGTTGGTATGCGTCTGAGAGTTGCCTGAAAGGAAGGTTCGTCAATCTGAATTTTTATCTAGTTGATAACTCTGGCGTCGTTGTTAGGCCAACCCCCAAGCTTCCAGACCTCGGACCTAGAATATTCTGGAAGTAGCTAAGATCAATCATATATAAGCGCCCCTAGGGATGCGGGCCAGAAGAGAAACAGTCTTCCTGTGAAAGAGCCAAAATTCTCTCTCTCTCTCTCTCTAGTACCTATAGTGTGTCCTCTCCAAAGTGATATTGTGCCCCAGCCCATATTGTGTATAATTGATTTTAAATTGTGTTGTGGTGAGTTTTGGCATTGTGTAAATCTTTGTAACTGGCCCATTGAGATTCATTAAAATACGTGAATTTAGTAAGTTTATCATTTACTTTATTTAAGTTCTTCAAGAGTTTAAGCAATAGAGTGTAATTATTTCTTTTGTCATAGTCTAAGGTTTTATTCAGATTTAATTTCAAGTCAACTGATTATATAATTTTCACAGTGTAACACTTCTTTTGTCTTAATCTAAGTTTTACTCAGAGTTAATATTTCTAGTGATTTTTTTTATGTAAATTCTTTCAAAGTGTTGTAATTTATATAGAATATATCTATTTTTTTTTAAATTGTTATTATTTCAATCATCAGGGTTTATTTCATACTCTCTCGTATCCTGTTAATGAATCGAAGTGAGAAGTTGTGTACTTGAGAGGACCTTTGGATATTCAGTGTTTTTGTATATTGTTGTCTTGGAGTTATATAACTGTCTCAGAGCTCGGGTAGTAATATTTTCAAGTGTAACAGATTTAATGTGAAAACGATCAGGTGAGTTTGGATCTCGAGATGGTTGTGTAGTTTGCCAGCCGTAATATATATAATATTATACTTTTGGTTCCCAGATACGAGACTATAAATATATATATATATATATATATATATATATATATATATACACTTATATATATACAGATATATATATATATAAATATATATATATATATATATATATATATATATATATATATATATATATATATAATATAATATACTGGTATATATATTTTTAACGTATTCATTTCTGTTCGTTCTCCTCGTACTTTCTTGCTCGTAATCCCGAAACATAAACACCACGCTATCTAGTCTTTATTTGGCTTAAAATAAGAAAGTTGAACTTAGATGTTTTCCCTCTTCCTTTTTATTGAAAGTTTCCTCAAAGTTCTGCACAAGAATTTCCAGGCCATTGCTTCATTTTCTTTTCACTTGAAGACTTCACTTGAGGGGAAAGTGAAGCGGCATCTTTATGCAATCCTGCAGCAACGAGATGCAACATGAGTGAAATTTCTCCCTGAATAAAACATCAAAGATCTTGTCGGGAAAAGACGGAATAAAAGTCAGCGAGAAGAAGAAAAGTGGGGTTTTATCCTTGTACATATATAATTATGTCAATTATCTCAAATTGAGAGAGAGAGAGAGAGAGAGAGAGAGATGAGGAGATGAGAGGAGAAGAGAGAGAGGAGAGAGAGAGGGGTTCATTTACATTTTACAGTGGGTAAACTTTATCGTCAGAAATTCGGGATATACCGAATCCTTCCAAGGAGTCCCCAGGAATTCTCAAGAGCCGTGAGGGAGATTCAGGGGGGATTACATGATAGTTCTAGGGATTTTAAAGGAAATGCAGGAAATTTTATAGCTTTTAAACAATTGTGAAGGAGATCTAATGATAATTCAAAATCTCTCTTGTCAATAGATTACCTAAGACTTTCGTAGAGCTTATTAAAAGTTCTTGTACAATCTTTCAGGTAAAATTATAATACAATGATATTGTTGATTATTAAAACGAAATTATCTTGAATTATTATGAGTTTTTTTATAATCAATAGTTTTAGCAGGAGTTGATAGTACAAGGAGCAGTAATTGAGGGGATTCATTAAGGGATTTTAGAAAATGAAAAAGGATTAACTGTTAAATATATTTCTTAATCAGGTTAAGGATGATATATTTGACATCTCGTCTTGCAATAATTTAAAGGGCTTAAAAATATGGTAAGAATATATTCTATAGTCTTTATTTTTTCTTTCTATGGCATCTTATTATTTCTCATTATTATAAAGTCTTTATTTTTTAAAGGTCATAGAATGTTTTTTCCTGATGAATTTCACTTAAGGTCTAATTTATGAATATATCCAAAGACAACTGAAGCGTCCTATAGGACGATCAAAGTTCTTGCTCAGTATGTTTGATGTCGATATTACTTTGCGTCAATGTTTTTGTGAAAGGGAAGCCTTTAAAGTTTTGGTCCAATCTCTAATATTTCGCAAACATTTTGATCGCCTATAAATGCGTAAACCTTTTTACATTTATTTCCAAATCAAACCAAACAATCGGTGTTTATCCAAAGGTTTGTGAAAGAAAGCTTTAAAATCTCCGTTTTAAAGCAAGGATTGTTGGTTGATGGGGGGGGGGGGGGGGGGGGCGTGCTTTATCGCCCTCAAGAGAATCTTTGGTACTTTTGACCAAAGTAAGTCACTCAAGGTTGTAATCGGTACCCAGCCCAAGAGAACGATGTTAGTATGTTAGTCAGTAATTAGCCCAAAAGTACGTCTGTTTTGGGGGGTCTTTTTGGTACTAGCCAAAAGGACTGCCGTATACAACTTACCCCAAAGTACATTCTTTTCTTATACGAGCCTGTTTATACATTCCAGGCTCATGAGAAGGGTCCGATATAGTATTTGGTCAAGTTGGGTCACTCCAACAAAATCATCTGAAGTATGCTACTGAAACCCTGTCCACATCCCCCCCCCCCCCCCCCCGTCTTAACTCTGTTTTACCACTGACCCTTCTTTCGAGACGACCTTGGTTTTTACGGTCTCTCATCTTCCTTCTTGTCTTCTTTCTCCACCACATCCACCTCCAGCCCCTCCCACCATATTCCCCTCCCCTCCTTCACTAGCATCTGGCAGTATGGTGAAGTGTCACTGTCTCTTTTATGATTGTTCATTACTTTCAAAGTGTTTCATTGACCACTGTCTAATCCCTCTCCCCGATGCCAAAAGACCTAAAATAAATTAATCAATCTCTCTCTTTCCCATCCTTTCCCCCCTCTCCAGTATCTCTCTCCCCTATCGCTCTCTCCCTTCCTCTCCCCCCATCCCCTCCTCCCTTCCCATCCCCTATCCTTCTCACCCTCCCTCTCCCCCTATCCCTCTCACTCTCCCCTCTCCCCCCATCCCTCTCACTCTCCCTCTCCCCCATCCCTCTCACTCTCCCTCTCCCCCATCACTATCCCCATCCCATAGTCTTTTATTAACTTTCTATTCCGTGTCATCCTTTTCCATCTCTACACTTCATACCCTGTGTCCTTCAACTCCATCAAGGGTTTTCTCTTTATCATTCGCCTTACTTTTTTGCAATTTGGAGAGAGAGAGAGAGAGAAGAGAGAGAGAGAGAGAGAGAGAGAGGAGAGAGAGAGAGAGAGAGAGAGAGGACTTTTGGTAGTCCCGAAATAGCGGGTACTAAATATAATTATCTTGTCATTCCCGTAAATTTTAAGTAAATATGATGTCACTTACTTTATCACTGTATATAGGATTAAATGATTATAAGATAAATCTGATGATTTTGATAGTTTAATTTGAAAGTTTGTCATTCACGTCTCAAAGGTCACTTATTTAATAGTAGGTTTCAGGACAAGTAGACCATAAGGTATACTTTACAAAGTATATCAATCTTCAATGCTTTAAAAGCTTTCTCAGTTAATTTATATCTTTAATTCTAAGCGCAACAAATCCTCTCCATTAAATAAGGAACGTATAATTGGTTATATACGTTTCTTTATGTGTTCAGATATAAGAAGTGTATCGCAAATCATTTCTTTTGTCAACTATTTTGTAAATAAAGGTACGTTTTGAAATATCCGGAACAATGATGTAATTGTTAAAACATATCATTATTACATTAAAATACAATTGTAATTACTATGTTATAATCCTTCCACTATGACACCAACCATCAACTGCCAACAAGAACTTCTGTTGACAATTGTACTCGATATTTTTTTCGTGCCTTCTTTGGAAAAATTAAAACGAAAGTATTAATTCAAACAACGTTTATAAAACAATACATCTCCAAAGTTGGTTGCATCCCATCTCGAAAGAAAGTATGGTGGACTTTCAAAAACTTTATACGAATTTCCGAAAGTCTTTGTGAATTCCCTGCACCTCCTTGTAAATTCCACAGGACGATCACGCAATCCACAAAATTCCCCCAACAGCTCTACAGAACTCCCCAGAAGCTCCTTAGAATTCCTTGGCCGAATTTCAGGCGATAATGTTCAAAGACATAGTTCCACAGATAAGAAACTGCCATTCTGGAATGTAAATGAGTCCCCCCCCCTCTCTCTCTCTCTCTCTCTCTCTCTCTCTCTCTCTCTCTCTCTCTCTCTCTCTCTCTCTCTCTTAGTGACATCATTATAATTATTCCTTAAGCATAGAACCCCCTTTTATGCCAATATATTCATGAAACCAAACGTCCCTACTATGACGTCAGATTCATGGTCTGTTTGGTTGCATCTTCTTGGTCCACTTTTGTTCTCTTCTTTTACCCACAAGATCTTTGATTATTTATTCAGAGCTCCATTCTGGTATCAGATTGTCCTTAGGAGCCTTTAGAACTTCGCAATCCCAAGCCACCTTGTTGACATTGGAGAATTGCCTTTAGACCTTTGCCGGAAGTCTTTTATTGTTCGGTATTGGGTTAGGTTGTAAAGACTTCCTAATTCTTTAGCCTGTCACACTGCAAACCTTGTAGGGCATTCTAGATATTTTGAATTGCACCCAATATCTCCTCAACCTTATGGCTTCCGGGTAAAAACATTAGTGGACAGTTTAGATATAGGTAGAAATAAAGTGCTTCCATGTAGGATATCATCAACCCCTCCATGGAAATTACCAGATATATCTTTTTTGTAAATATCTTATTGGTATAAAAAAGAACGTGACTTACTACAAAGCCAGGTTGCTCTTTACGTAAAATGTTAAAGAACACAGGGAAAAAAAACTTTTATATATACTGATGGCTCCAAATCTGATGCTGGCATTGGATTTTGGATAGCAGTGTTTTTAATTGTAGAGGTGCACTTCCTCTAGCATTCTCTATATTTATTCCAAACTATATGGCATACTAACCACTATTGAGAAAATAGCGTTACAAAGTCGAGGGCAATTTTACCATTTTTAGTGATGCCAAAAGTGTCCTACAAGCTTTAGAAGTTTTTAATTCCAATAATCATTTATTTTAAAATTTTAGAGTGGCTTTTAATTATTAGTATGAAAGTTATATTAGTATGAAAGTTATAACAGCAGAGTGATGCATCAGAGTTGCTACCAAGAAAGTATCTCATTCCCAGTAATGAAATTTACCTACAATTAAGAATTCTATTTATAGTAACTGGCAACAGCATTGGGATTGTTTACTTGAAGACAAATTGGATACCAAGAAAGTGGGAGACTACTCTTTGTCGTCTCCGCATTGGTCACGCTCAGATGCCACATGAGTTTTTGCCGGCTGGCCAACATCAACCATATTGCGACGACTTTTTGGTACCATTGACAGTGAGGCGTTTGTTAACCGAATGCCCAACATATAGTAAAGAGAGAAACTCGCCTTCATTGCCAGACGTATCACTACTCTGTCTCTCTCCGTCCCTCGGGGAGAGGGGCTAGTTATACAATGTTGAGAGTGGGTACCCCAATAAGTACACTCGGAAAACAATCTCTCACAAATTGTCAAAACTGCTGTGTAGTAGTTTGGAAAGGGGATGGGTTGAATGTGTGTGCATGTGCAAATATATCTATCTAAATATTTAGCTGTAATTCTTAAGGGTTGTGTACACTAGTATCCATATATATATATATATATATATATATATATATATATATAAATATATAGATAGATAGATAGATAGATATGCATACTATATATATTTATGCTTGTATATACAGTATATACATGGGTGTATATATGCACATGTACAGTATATACATAGACAGACACGTGTATGTACGCATATTTGTATATGTGTGTTGAAAAGCAGGTTAACAAATTGGTGATTATTTGGAATTGATCAGTGATTGATATGTTTTCTCTTGACGTTCAGAGAAGACTCTTGTATATGAAAGCATTCGACAGGTATCTGACTCTTTTCCCCTTAATCTTAATCTGTAGTCATTTCTTCGTTGTCCTTATTTTCTACCTCTTACGGGTATCATGTTTTCCCCTTCTTCCCTTCACACGTTTTTCTAACCTCTTCTTTTTCTTCTTTCTCCCTCACGTGCGTCTGGTTGTCTTGGCAAGTGACAGACACCACAGATTGTACAGCAATTAGTCTTTCCCTGCAAAGTGTTTCATTTTCTTTCAGCAACTGTTAACATTTAACCTTCAGAGGATTACCTGCCTCCCTCCCCCCATCCTACAATCGTCCTAATCGTGTCTCCTCTCCTGGTTTTCTTTCCCATTCCTATCTATCCTTTTTCTTTCCATTCTTCATACCATGTGACCTTAAACTCCATTACCATTTCCCTGTGTGGAGAGAGAGAGAGAGAGAGAGAGAGAGAGAGAGTGAGAGAGAGAGAGAGAGAGAGAGAGAGAGAGAGTTCATAAAATATAAACGGGCAATCAGAGGGAGGTTGTGCTTCCTGTTATTAAAATTGTAAAATCAATTTTCTCTCGTGCTTTGCTCGCAAATCCGCAAAGGACAAAAACCGAAATATTATTAATAAATCTATGACTTTTTACAACTTTTATTTATGCAAAAGTTACTTCCCTTTTCACTGCTTTCCACTGTTTGTATAATTCCAATACATATCACATGTTTGAAAAGCAGGTTAATTACATAACTTCAATCTAACTTTCATTACCTTTTCATGGTATAAAGATAATAACTTCCATTAAGTTTTTTTTTCTGCTAAAACGTTGACCCAAATAAATATTTCTTATCACACCCAGTACGATGAATCATGTAAATAGAGTCATTATTCTGCTTTGGGGAATATTTAAGATATTCCTTACTCTTCCAGAACATTTAAAACACATCATATACCTTCAATATTTTCAACATGTGTTTGAGATTAGCAATATTTTCATTGTATGGAAGTACCAGCACATTCTCATTATTTAAAAAAAAAAAACCCTATTCTCATCGGACTGAAATCTATTTTTAGCTTTTTGTAGAGACGTCAATTGAAAACTATATATGTATATATATATATATATATATATATATATATATATATATATATATATATAGTGTATATATATAGTGTATATATATATATGTATGCATATATATATATACACACATTTCATTCTTAAAATTACATGATTAGGTAATGTTAACAGTAATAATGATAAATACAGCATTTATATATATTAAACAATAATAGCAGTTTTGAGAACATTAATTCTTTCCCAGTTTGATATTTGAATCCCTTGCTAAGTAAAGGTCCTTCGACGGAGATATTAAAATATTCCATAAAGGTATTTGACTCTAATGTTTTTTTTACAGCTTTTTATTAATCAATTTAAGAGACTTTGAAGAGTGTGAAGAAAAAAGTGGACAATTTTCCTTCAGGTTTTGGTGTTATTGAACTCTATCCTTTTTTATTCTCATTTTTATTTAATTTTGTTTCATTCTTATCTGCATCCTTGTTACAGGAATGTTCCTCGCTTTGTTATTGTCTATCATAATTAGCTTTAATATTTTCTTTAACTTTCTCGTCTTTGTAATCCCTCAAAAAATCATTCGCTACTCATCATGATTCTCCATCTGTCATTTTCCTCTTTTCATTTATCTGATAAAAAGTCTCAGTGGAAGAAATGAAGTTTCAAGGAAATGTTATTATCCTGCAATCAAATCTTCACAAATCTTTCTTTAAGATGATATTCCCTGAAGCCTTCTTTCTGGCCGCAGGCGAATTGAAGTAACTTGAAAAACGATTTAAATTTTGGGAAATTCAAAATTTGTAGGAATGATTGATGCATATCCTTAGTGGTTATTCATTTATAGATACTTTCAATTGCATCTCTCTCTCTCTCTCTCTCTCTCTCTCTCTCTCTCTCTCTCTCTCTCTCTCTCTCTCTCTCTCTCTCTCTCTCTCTCTCTATATATATATATATATATATATATATATATGTGTGTGTATGTATATGTACGCATATATAAGTATATACAGTATATATATATATATATATATATATATATATATATATATATATATACATAATATGTATATATATATATAAATATAAATATATATACACATATATTTATATATGTATATGTATATACATATATATTTTTGTATATGTATATATATACATAAATGTATGTTTATATATATATGTATATATGTGTGTGTATATATACATATATATATATGTGTGTGTATATATAAATTTATATATATATATATACATTTATATATGTATATGTATATTTGTAAATTTATATATGTACATATAGTATATTTATATATGTATAAGTATATATGTACTAAATATATACTATACATATTTCTATATATAGTATATATATTTATATATATATGTGTGTATATGTACGTATTTATATATGTAAATGTATACATATATATGTGTATATATATACAAATATATGTATATACATACATATATATACACACATATGTATATATATATATGTATATATATATATATATATATATATGTATATATATATTTATATATATACATAAATATTTATATAAATATACACACATATATATATGTATATATTTATATATGTATATGTATACATATATATACAAATATATGTATATACATACATATATATACACACACATCTATATATATATATATATATATATATATATATATATATATGTATATATAAATATATTTATATATGTATACACACACACATATATATATATATATATATATATATATATATATATACACACACACACACACATATATATATATATATATATATATATATATATATACACATATATATACACACACACACATATATATATATATATATATATATATATATATATATATATATATATATATATATATATATATATACACATATATATACACACACACACACATATATATATATATATATATATATATATATATATATATATATATATACACACACATTATATATATATATATATATATATATATATATATATGTGTGTGTGTGTGTATATATATATATATATATATATATATATATATATATATATATATGTGTGTGTGTGTGTATATATATATATATATATATATATATATATATATATATACATACATATATACACACACACACACACACACACATATATATATATATATATATATATATATATATATATATATATGATAAGCAATGCAATGGTTGCTGATGACCTAGTATGTCGACCTTGCTTATAAGGACACAATTAGGTTGCGGACACTGATGAAAACTGTTGGGATGGGAGTGGAGATCGAACTCCCGACCCGCGAATGTCAAGTCAGGGAAGATTCCACAAGTGCTTCACTAAAAGAAGATACTTTATGAGACAAAAGACCAATGTCTGATGTGGTTAATGAACTTTAATCCTAATGAAAATTGTTATCAGATTTCATTTGAATGTATTTTCATAATAACATTATGAATTTTGGAAAGAGAACCTGGAGAGAATAACTGGGTTCTCTTCTTCGGTTGAAGACTGTATTAACACTACTGCATGTTTTTATTCATTTCTTACAAAAGTAAAAGTAATAACTGTTTTTATCAACACCATACTACATTCTCTTGGTCATAATCTAGATTCTTACTGTATCAACACAGCTGTCGTTTTTTTTTTTTTTTTTTTTTTTTCTATTTACTGCAATTTTACAACGATACTAGAAGTACTGACTGTTTTTATCAACACCATATTACATTTCCTTAATCAAATTCTAAATCATTACCTTTCAAATTACGTAAAATCCAATTTACGAACAGTGCCATCGTTTATTCGTCTCTTCCTGATGAAATTTTTCACTAACTAAATTTTCACTTGATAAAAAAAAAGATTATATATGGGGAAAAACTACAAATTAATATATGAATTCTTGATTAAATGGCCCAAAAGAGAGAGAGAGAGAGAGAGAGAGAGAGAGAGAGAGAGAGAGAGAGAGAGAGAGAGAGAGAGAGAGAGAGTAGGGCTATTTATACATTTATGAAAATTCATTTATTTCGTCGTCTAAACCTTGTATTACTGATTACTTATTCTCTTTCTCGTTGGAAGATGTAATGAGAAGACCTGATTTCTTTTGATTGTTCCCCTATTTCCGGTAGTGTTGCTGTTTCTAATTTGGGTCATATTTTTTACCGTCTTTAGAGTATTAGCCTTTTTCTCTCTCTCTCTCTCTCTGCCTTTGATGTATCTCCTTTTTGAGTGGATGCTTCAGGTTCTATACACGTTTGATACAACAGAAGACGTTCTATTGTTATGGAACTTTTATGCAGAAGAAATTGCGCTGTTTCATTTTCGTTCACCCTTATTGGGTATGTATTCCATGTGCTATTTAACGACTAATGTGCCGCCCTACCAAAAAGAGGACATTCACTCCTTAATGACTTGTTTGCAATTGGCAAAAGCACAGTATGAGCCAAGTCGATTGCATAAAATGCTGGTCAAGGTTGAAATACTTGGGTCACTATTGGCAGTGTTTAACACTGAACCATTAAAGAGGTGATATCGCTTGTTTTGGTGCATTTTCATAATATCATCTCTATTGCCCTTCTTACGTCACTTAGATTTAAGATGTCAGGGTTGGTGTTACGGGTTTCATTTAGATACAGTTATGGATAATATTGACATCAGAAACTATTCATTTTCAGTACCGTCTAATAGGAGGTTGAGATTTGTCATACACCCAACATTATACTGTAGAAGTCAAAGCTTATAAAATATATCTCATAATCAAATGATATCACATACTGTATGTGATTATACTAAGAAATGTTGTCTAGATCAAACTTATTCTTTATATCATTTAGGAGATATCTTTCCTACAAATACCAATCTCACTATCACCCCCATATGCGACATTTGGCTCCTAATTCGTCAAATCTTTTCAATATCCAACCTTTAGATATCCTTCCTTATATCTTCATTTGTTACCTCCAATAGGCATTATCAAATGCAGAAAAAGTTCACCAAGGCACTAGAAGAGATGACCCAGACCTACATGGCTGAGAGACTATGAAGCGTGAAGTAAGAGTTCCAATTCTATCTCAGTCAGACCTGGGATGGGTCATTAAATCGATGAAGAGGAACAGTCCCATGCATCAAGAATCTGCAGGAATAATTACTCGGCAGGATTCTTGTCAGCGTCTTCAAAGACTAAGTCTCGGAAGCTCACCCATTCGTGCATTGTTCAAATGAGTTTACATGTGTGACAACTTTTCTCGATACTCACTTCATCGACAGAGTATTTATTTCTCTCATAACAGCGACCATGAAAAGGGATGAGGGGCTGACACCTTCACTTCTGAAGTCTTGATGGTACCAAACAGGGAATAGACTATGGAAATATAAAATATACACATATGTTTACAGTATATATATATATATGTGTGTGTATATATATATATATATATATATATATATATATATATATATATATATATACTGCAAATAGGCTACGTTTTTGCATATTTTACTAAATTTCGATTATATTTTCCAGATGTTTCGTATAAATTTTTCATGTTAACTTATTCTGCAGCCGTTTAAAATAGAGATGGTTTCTTTAAGGCCGTTGAAAGTTATAATTTATATCCTGAATCGATGGCTTCGTGAAAGAGCCAGGTACACAACGTTCCCTTGGGGTCTTGGTCACTGCCAAAGACTCTCCTCCAAAACTCTCAAAGAAATCTTTGGAGAATCTGTCTTCATCGCTTCTTGTTTCTTCTTGTGGAACTTTACTAGATTTTCTTCTTTTTCTTAGAGGTGGAAACGGCTCTCTTCGCAATCGTTGGTGTCAAATAAAAAGTTTTTTAATTGTATATGGTGAAAACGGTTCCTTTTTTTCCACTCTCTATCATAATTAGGAGTCGTAAGGTAATGAAATTATATATTTGGTGTCTTGAAAACAATTTTTATTAACATTCACAGCAAAGGTAAAGTTTAATATGGTGTAAAATAAATAAAGTTAAAATGTGAGACTTCGCAAAACTGCATCCCACTCTAAAAGTGTTTCCTGAAAGGAGCGCGTCGATATAAGCCATGAACATTAAATTTCTCTTGATAAATGGGAGCTTTAGTATCTCGCCATTTCTCGCAGTTTCTCACCATTTCCTGCCATCTCACTTAACATCTGGAACCCACAGAATCTGGTCTCACAAAAATCCTCTGGAGGCTAGAATATCCCATCCCACATTTCCTTCCCTCACTTATCTCGCTGAGAGAGAGAGAGAGAGAGAGAGAGAGAGAGAGAGAGAGAGAGTGTAGCTCCATTAAGGAAGACGGCGAATAGAACCGAAATTTCCTTTTCTGGGATAATTTCATTTTAAAGAATCTTTAAAAGGACGTTTTCTGGTGATCATCGATCTTAAGTAATTACAAAAGAACCATCATTAGCTTCCTTCAAATACTCTAACAACATTTATGCTTCCTTAAAATTTCAGAGATGATATAAAATGTCTCTTTTTTTATCTTGTCCGTTATTTTAACTTCAACCAATCTCTTTAAAGACCCATGAATATATAGTCAAATCTCTTAGGATAAAAGATAGCTATGTAATCCATGAGAAGTATCTCTAAATCCATCTTATAATGTACAAAGAAAAATAGCTAGACAGAATATCTACACTGTGTGACAAAGCTTTATATTTCTGTGCAGATATACAAATGAAATTTTCAGTACTTTTTTCTTTAGATTTTGTTTAGAAAAGACCTTTTACTATTTGCGTCTTCTCTTTTATATCGTTTTCATTTAAAGAAGCAAGAACTGAACGTAGGAAGGAGCTGGAATCATTTTTAAGAATTGTTTGCATTTAAAAGAAATTTATATTTATTTTATATTACATTAATCGCTTGATTGTTCAACGCAATGATAATTTAATCTGCGGGGCGGGATCTTTTTGAGTATGGCTACTTTTTGTGATTAGTATCGGAAACGTTCATTGCTTCTATGTTATAAATCTTAATTACAACACAAATTTATATCCTGGGGATAAATAGCAAGAAAAATTGTTCTTCTTGAATCCGGTCTTTTCCTCTAAATTATTCCTCTAGATTATTAACCCTTTCACGTTTAATGGTTAAAAACATTGGGAAATAGGTTAAAGGGTAGAAGAGGTTGTTAGACTTTAGAATTTACTATACTATGGAATAATATTAATAAATGAAGTAGCTTAGAATATAAGAATTAGATGTAATGACCAATTTAGTCAATAAA
>NC_090743.1:107967663-107992663 GCF_036898095.1 Palaemon carinicauda | reverse complement strand
TAATCTACAACAACAGAAGCCTCACCATCTCGTCATTTATATTAGTCTGTAACTTAGAGTGGATGGTTAGGACTTTGGAAGGCTTTGTGCTCTTAATAGCATCCTTTTGTTTGAGTATGGTACATATCGTCGATATACTCCTCTCGTAAATGCGAGCCAACTCACTCATGCTTCAACTTTTTTGTCATCATGCACTTTTTCTTCTCACTGCCAGTGTTTCCACTCACGTTCTTAATACCCATCACTTATTAGGGTAACTGTCTACAAATATACGTTAAAATCACGTAAATATCGCAAATAACATTAGAGATGTTCCAAGATGCGTACAGCAGTCGGAGATCACACGAAATGAACGAGTGATGCGGCCTTCGAAAGCTCCCAAATTTCGGCCACCTAGCATCTGTAACCGTGCTCATATTTTAGGTTTGTGCTCATATCTCAATGCAGAAATTTGCTCATCGGCTCGCGTGTATCTGAATGCAAAAATTTTCTCCGTGGCTTCATTGTATTTCAATGAAAAATTTGGCTCGGCAGTTTGCTCGTATCTTAAAATGCCTTTATGTTGGGCGCTTGTATGTCAGGGTACTAATATATATATATATATATATATATATATATATATATATATATATATATATATATATGCATATATATATATATATACATATATATGTATATATATACATATATATGTATATATATGTATATATATATATATATATATATATATATATATATATATGTGTGTGTGTGTATATATATGCATATATATATGTATATATATGCATATATATGTATATATATATATATATATGTATATGTGTATATATATATGTATATGTATATGTATATGTGTATATATATCTATATATATATGTATATATGTATATATATATATATATATATATATATATATATATATATATATATTTATATATACCGTATATATATATATATATATATATATATATATATATATATATATGTGTATTGGTGTATATATGTTAACGTATTCCTTCCTGTTCTTTCTCCTCGTACTTTCTTGCTCGTAATCCTGAAACATAACACCATGCTATCAAGTCTTTATTTGTCTTAAAATGAGAGAGTTGAACTTTGTTGTTTTCCCTCTTCCTTTTTATTGAAAAGTTTCCTCAAAGTTCTACACAAGAATTTCCAGGCCATTACTTCCGTTTCTCTTCCCATTGAAGACTTCACTTGAGGGGAAAGTAAAGCAACATCTTGCAATTCTGCAGCAACGAGATGCAACTTGAGCAAAATTCCGCCCTGAATAAAACATCAAAGATCTTGTGGGGAAAAGACGGAATAAAAGCCACCGAGAAGAATAAGAAGAAGAATAAGAAAAAGAGTATTTTACTTGTATATTTATAAGTATGTCAAATTTAGAGAGAGAGAGAGAGAGAGAGAGAGAGAGAGAGAGAGAGAGAGAGAGAGAGAGAGAGAGAGAGAGAGAGAGAGTCATTTACATTTTAGAGTAGGTAGACTTTATCGTCGAAAATTCGGGATAAAAAGACTCCTTCTAAAGAGTCCCAAGGAGTTCCCAAGAGTCGTGAGGGAGATTCAGGGGGATTACATGTCAGTTCTAGGGATTTTAGGAGATACAGGAAATTTAAAGAAGAGGTAGAGAATTTCAGAGCATTTTAAACATATCAGTAGATCTAAGAATTTAAAATCTCTCTTGTCAATAGATTGTCCAAGACTTTCATAGTGTTTATCAAAGTTCTTGTACAGTTTTTTTTCAGTTAAAATTATAATGCAATGATATTGCTGATTATGAAAACAAATTTCTACTGAATTCTTGTGAGTTTTTCTTTGTATTGAGTTGACAGCCGGCGTAGCAGTGGTTGAGGGGATTGATTAAAGGGTCCAAGAAAATGAAAGATAAATGACGATTAACTGTTGGATATTTTTCTTAATCAGATAAAGGATTATATTATTTAACTTCA
The DNA here is from genome assembly GCF_036898095.1 of Palaemon carinicauda. Taxonomy (NCBI): domain Eukaryota; kingdom Metazoa; phylum Arthropoda; class Malacostraca; order Decapoda; family Palaemonidae; genus Palaemon; species Palaemon carinicauda. The sequence goes on along the minus strand of NC_090743.1, from coordinate 107,990,699 downwards.
TGTCTTGCAATGATGGAAAGGGTTTTTAAAGATCTGTGAATAATTGATATGGCTTTTATTTAAAGTACATATTTTTATTCTTTATTCTTTCCATTTCAATGGCATCCTACCATTTCTCCTTATAAGGTCTTTTATTTATTCGATTTTTAAGTCTTAGAATATTTTCTTAAAATATGTCATTTAAGATCTAATTAAATGAATATATTCAAAGATAACTGAAGTGTCCCATAGACGAATAATGTTCTTACTCAATATTTTGGCGTCAATATTGCTTTGCGTCAATAGTTTTGTGAATTAAACATTTTGATTGCCTGTAGATGGATAAACCTTGAGTAATGGACCTTTTTACATTTATTTTCAAATCAAGCCAAACAATCAATGATTATCCAAAGATTTGTATAAGAGTTTAAAAACTGCCATAGATGTATGGTCGATTGGTTGGTGGACTGGAGTTAATTGCCCCCTAGAGAACCTTTTTTACGTTGACCAAAGTAAGTCATTCAAGATTTTAATTGGTACTCAAGAGTACGATGTTCATATGTTAGTCGATACTTAGGAGAAAAGTAAGTCTGTTTTGAGGGTCAAGTCTAGTTTGAGGGTCTATTTGGTACTAGCCGTTGTATTCGCCCCAGAGTAAATTCTTTTCTTATACGGACCTGTTTATACATTTCAGGCGTATGAGGAGGATCAAGTATAGTATGTGGTCAATTTAGGTCACTCCGACAAAATCCTCTGAAGTATGCTACTTGAACCCCGCCCCTCCCCCCATTCCATTAAATCTCTTTTACGGTCTCTCATCCGCCTTCCTGTCTTCTTTCTCCACCATCCACCTCTAGCCCCTCCCATCATCCCCTCCCTCCGTCACTGGCATGTGGGAGTATGGTGAAGTGTCACTGTCTCTTTCAAGATTGCTCATCACTTGCAAAGTGTTTAATTGACCACCTGTCTAATCGTTCTCCCCTATCCCTCTCTTCTATCCTTCTCCCTCTCCTCCATCCCTTTCCCCCCTCCCCAGTATCCCTCTCCCCTCATCTTCCCCTATCCTTCTCCCCTTCCCTCTCCTCCATCCCTTTCCCATCCCATAATCTTTTATTAACTTCCTATTCTGGTTATACTTTTCAATCTCTACACTTTGTACCCTGTGGCCTTCAACTCCATTAAGGCTTTCTCTTAAGCCTTCGCCTTATTCTTTGGCAGTTTTGAGAGAGAGAGAGAGAGAGAGAGAGAGAGAGAGAGAGAGAGAGAGAGAGAGAGAGAAAAAAGTTTTGTATAATTATCGTTATGCCAGTAAAAGAATATTAATTACTGTATTACTATTCATGTCTGAGTCTGTTTCAATTAGGAGTAAATTATTATAAGGCAATGTCTGATGATTTTGATATTTTAATATGAAAGTATATCCTTTCCTTCACAAAATTCACTTATTTAATAGTAAATTTCAGGACCTGAAGACCGTAAGGTATAATTTATTTTACCACTAAACGATGAATTAACATGAAATTTTTTATCAATCTTCATTGCTTTAAAGCTCTCTCAGTTAATGTATATGTTTAATGCTAAGGAAAACAAATCTTTTCCGCTAAATACGTAAGTGTAATGGATTATATGTCTCTTTATGTGTTCAAATGTAAGAAGTATATCGCAAATAATTTCTTTTGTCAACTATTTTGTATTGGTTGAGGTAGTCTAAATAATTTATTATAACATATCAATAATGCATTTAAATACAATTGTAATTACCATCATATAATCATTCACTATCACACCAACTAACTCATAATAAGAACTTTTAATAGCCATTGTACTCAATATTTTTTTTCGTGTCTTCTTTGGAAAAATTAAATGAAAGTCTATTACTTAAAACAGCGTTATAATGATTACTTCTCTAAGGCCAGTTTCATCCCATCTCATAAGAGAGTATGGTGACTTCCACATAGTCCTTTCGTCTTGAATCATTTCCTTGACAAGACGTCTTCTGCATTTTTCCGAAAACTTTTACGAATTTCTGAAAGTCTTTGTGAATTCCCTGCACCTCCTTTAAATTCTCCAGGACGCTCACGCAATCCACAGAATTCCCCCCAACAGATCTACAGAACTCCTCAGAAGCTCTTAGAATTTCTTGGCTGAATTTCAGGCGATAATGTTCAAAGGCATAGTTCCACAGATAAGAGACTGCCAATCTAGAATGTAAATGAGCCTCCCCCCCTCTCTCTCTCTCTCTCTCTCTCTCTCTCTCTCTCTCGCTTTTATGACACTTTATATTCCTTAAGCATAGAACCCTTTTTTATGTCATATATACGTAAACCACACTTACCTATTATAACGTCAGATTCATGGTATGTTTGGCTGCATCTTCTTCTTGGTCAGTTTTATTTTCTTCTTTTATCCACAAGATCTTTGATGATTTATTCAGAGCTCAATTTTTCTTGTGCAGCTTCTCGTCGCTGCTTGATTCCCTGAAGTTGCTCCTTTACCTTTCCATTAACGTCAAGTTTTTCAGATCAAAGACAGAGGTTTATTTTTTTTTTATTTTTTTTTTTTATCTTTTTTCTTCTTCTTCTTTGGATACCGAATATATGGCCTTGAAATTTTTAACAGAATATCTCAGTGAAAATAGTAAAATTAAAATTTAGGGTAAAGGATTTGATAAGTGTTAAATGCAGACCCGCAAAATGTGGTGCATAGGTGTAGAAAAGTGCGTTTCAAAGCGAAAGGATATCGAAAAATAGTGCAGAAAAATGTAAAAGTAACTAATGGAGAACATCTGAAAGTTTTGGGATTTTTTTTTTAATAGCATGGCTGCACAATTAAGTGAACAAATCTTTTTGTATTCAGAAATATGTGGTAAAAATGCTGAACGTTAGACGTAAAGGAAAAGAATCTTTCCTTTTAGCATGAAAACATTTCCAAGCTTGTGAGCCTTTAAGAATATTAGTTTTTATCACAATCCGTTTTACTTGAGGGCGTGGGTGCGACTTGCCTTTAAGAATATTAGTTTTATCACAATCTGTTTTACTTGAGGGCGTGGGTGTGACTTGCCTTTAAGAATATTAGTTTTCATCACAATCCGTTTTACTTGAGGGCGTGGGTGTGACCCGCCTTTAAGAATATTAGTTTTTATCACAATCCGTTTTACTTGAGGGCGTGGGTGTGACTTGCCTTTAAGAATATTAGTTTTTATCACAATCCGTTTTACTTGAGGGCGTGGGTGTGACTTGCCTTTAAGAATATTAGTTTTCATCACAATCCGTTTTACTTGAGGGCGTGGGTGTGACCCGCCTTTAAGAATATTAGTTTTTATCACAATCCGTTTTACTTGAGGGCGTGGGTGTGACCCGCCTTTAAGAATATTAGTTTTTATCACAATCCGTTTTACTTGAGGGCGTGGGTGTGACCCGCCTTTAAGAATATTAGTTTTTATCACAATCCGTTTTACTTGAGGGCGTGGGTGTGACTTGCCTTTAAGAATATTAGTTTTTATCACAATCCGTTTTACTTGAGGGCGTGGGTGTGACTTGCCTTTAAGAATATTAGTTTTCATCACAATCCGTTTTACTTGAGGGCGTGGGTGTGACCCGCCTTTAAGAATATTAGTTTTTATCACAATCCGTTTTACTTGAGGGCGTGGGTGTGACCCGCCTTTAAGAATATTAGTTTTTATCACATTCTGTTTTACTTGAGGGCGTGGGTGTGACCCGCCTTTAAGAATATTAGTTTTTATCACAATCCGTTTTACTTGAGGGCGTGGGTGTGACCCGCCTTTAAGAATATTAGTTTTTATCACAATCCGTTTTACTTGAGGGCGTGGGTGTGACCCGCCTTTAAGAATATTAGTTTTTATCACATTCTGTTTTACTTGAGGGCGTGGGTGTGACCCGCCTTTAAGAATATTAGTTTTTATCACAATCCGTTTTACTTGAGGGCGTGGGTGTGACCCGCCTTTAAGAATATTAGTTTTTATCACAATCCGTTTTACTTGAGGGCGTGGGTGTGACTTGCCTTTAAGAATATTAGTTTTTATCACAATCCGTTTTACTTGAGGGCGTGGGTGTGACTTGCCTTTAAGAATATTAGTTTTCATCACAATCCGTTTTACTTGAGGGCGTGGGTGTGACCCGCCTTTAAGAATATTAGTTTTTATCACAATCCGTTTTACTTGAGGGCGTGGGTGTGACCCGCCTTTAAGAATATTAGTTTTTATCACAATCCGTTTTACTTGAGGGCGTGGGTGTGACCCGCCTTTAAGAATATTAGTTTTTATCACAATCCGTTTTACTTGAGGGCGTGGGTGTGACCCGCCTTTAAGAATATTAGTTTTTATCACAATCCGTTTTACTTGAGGGCGTGGGTGTGACCCGCCTTTAAGAATATTAGTTTTTATCACAATCCGTTTTACTTGAGGGCGTGGGTGTGACTTGCCTTTAAGAATATTAGTTTTTATCACAATCCGTTTTACTTGAGGGCGTGGGTGTGACCCGCCTTTAAGAATATTAGTTTTTATCACAATCCGTTTTACTTGAGGGCGTGGGTGTGACCCGCCTTTAAGAATATTAGTTTTTATCACAATCCGTTTTACTTGAGGGAGTGGGTGTGACCCGCCTTTAAGAATATTAGTTTTTATCACATTCTGTTTTACTTGAGGGCGTGCGTGTGACCCGCCTTTAAGAATATTAGTTTTTATCACAATCCGTTTTACTTGAGGGCATGGGTATGACCCGCCTTTAAGAATATTATTTTTTATCACAATCCGTTTTACTTGAGGGCATGGGTATGACTCGTCTTTAAGAATACTAATTTTTATCACAATCCGTTTTACTTGAGGGCGTGGGTGTGACCCGCCTTTCAGAATATTAGTTTTTATCACAATCCGTTTTTCTTGAGGGTGTGAGTATGACTCGCCTTTAAGAATATTAGTTTTTATCACAATACGTTTTACTTGAGGGCATGGGTGTGACCCACCTTTAAGAATATTAGTTTTTATCACAATCCGTTTTACTTGAGGGAGTGGGTGTGACCCGCCTTTAAGAATATTAGTTTTTATCACAATCCGTTTTACTTGAGGGCATGGGTATGACCCGCCTTTAAGAATATTAGTTTTTATCACAATCCGTTTTACTTGAGGGCGTGGGTGTGACCCGCCTTTAAGAATATTAGTTTTTATCACAATCCGTTTTACTTGAGGGCGTGGGTATGATTCGCCTTTAAGAATACTAATTTTTATCACAATCCGTTTTACTTGAGGGCGTGGGTGTGACCCGCCTTTCAGAATATTACTTTTTATCACAATCCGTTTTTCTTGAGGGTGTGAGTATGACTCGCCTTTAAGAATGTTAATTTTTATCACAATCCATTTTACTTGAGTGCGTAGGTACAACTCGCCTTTAAGAACATTAGTTTTTATCACAATACGTTTTACTTGAGGGCATGGGTGTGACCCACTTTTAAGAATATTAGTTTTTATCACAATCTATTTTACTTGAGGGCGTGGGTATGATTCGCCTTTAAGAATATTAATTTTTATTACAACCCGTTTTACTTGAGGGCGTGGGTATGACCCACCTTTCAGAATATTAGTTTTTATCACAATCCGTTTTTCTTGAGGGTGTGAGTGTGACTCGCCTTTAAGAATATTAGTTTTTATCACAATCCGTTTTACTTGAGGGCGTGGGTGTGACCCGCCTTTAAGAATATTAGTTTTTATCACAATCCGTTTTACTTGAGGGCGTGGGTGTGACCTGCCTTTCAGAATAATAGTTTTTAACACAATCCGTTTTTCTTGTGGGTGTGAGTGTGACTCGCCTTTAAGGATGTTAATTTTTATCACAATCCGTTTTACTTGAGGGCGTAGGTATGACTCACCTTTAAGAATATTTTTTATCACAATCCGTTTTACTTGAGGGCATGGGTGTGACTCGCCTTTAAGAATATTAGTTTTTATCATAATCCGTTTTACTACAGGGCGAGGGTGTGACTCGCCTTTAATAATATTAGTTTTTATCACAATCCGTTTTACTTAATGGCGTGGGTGTGACTCACCTTTAAGAATATTAGTTTTTATCACAATCTGTTTTAATTTAGGGCAAGGGTGTGACTCGCCGTTAAAAATATTAGTTTTTATCATAATCCGTTTTACTTGAGGGCGTGGGTGCGACTTTCCTTTAAGAATATTAGTTTTTATCACAATCTTTTTTACTTGGGGTTGTGGGTATGACCCGGCTTTAGGAATATTAGTTTTTATCACAATCTATTTTACTTGAGGGCGTGGGTGTGACCCGCCATTAAGAATATTAGTTTTTATGACAATCTGTTTTACTTGAGGGCGTGAGTGTGATCCGCCTTCCAGAATATTAGTTTTTATCACAATCAATTTTACTTGAGGGAGTGCTGGTGACCCGCCATTAAGAATATTAGTTTTTATCACAATCCGTTTTACTTGAGGGCATGGGTGTGACCCGCCATTAAGAATATTAGTTTTTATCAGAATCTGTTTTACTTGAGGGCGTGAGTGTGATACGCCTTTAAGATTATTAGTTTTTATCACAATCTATTTTACTTGAGGGCGTTGGTGTGACCCGGCTTTAAGAATATTAGTTTTTATCACAATCCATTTTACTTGCGGGTGTGGTGATGATCCGCCATTAAGAATATTAGTTTTTATCACAATCCGTTTTACTTGAGGGCATGGGTGTGACCCGCCATTAAGAATATTAGTTTTTATCAGAATCTGTTTTACTTGAGGGCGTGAGTGTGATACGCCTTTAAGAATATTAGTTTTTATCACAATCTATTTTACTTGAGGGCGTTGGTGTGACCTGGCTTTAAGAATATTAGTTTTTATCACAATCCATTTTACTTGCGGGTGTGGTGATGATCCGCCATTAAGAATATTAGTTTTTATCACAATCCGTTTTACTTGAGGGCGTCAGTATGATCCGCCTTTAAGAATATTGGTTTTTATCACAATCTCATTTACTTGATGGCGTGGTGGTGACCCAGCTTTAAGAATATTAGTTTTTATCACAATCTTTTTTACTTCAGGGCGTGAGTGTGATCCACCTTTAAGAATATTAGTTTTTATCACAATCTATTTCACTTGAGGGTGTGGGTGTGACTTGCCTTTAAGAATATTACATTTCATCACAATCCGTTTTACTTGAGGGCGTGAGTATGATCCGCCTTCAAGAATATTAGTTTTTATCACAATATATTTTACTTGAGGGCGTGGGTGTGACCCACCTTTAAGAATATTAGTTTTTATCACAATCAATTTTGCTTGAGGGCGTGCTGGTGACCCGCCATTAAGAATATTAGTTTTTATCACAATCTGTTTTACTTGAGGGCGTGAGTGTGATACGCCTTTAAGAATATTAGTTTTTATCACAATCTATTTTACTTGAGGGCGTGGGTGTGACCCGGCTTTAAGAATATTAGTTTTTATCACAATCCGTTTTGCTTGAGGGCGTGGGTGTGACTTGCCTTTAAGAACATTACTTTTTATCATTATCCGTTTTACTTGAGGGCGTGAGTGTGATACGCCTTTAAGAATATTAGTTTTTATCACAATCCGTTTTACTTTAGGGTGTTGGTGTGACTCGCCTTTAAGAATAGTACTTTTTATCATTATCCGTTTTACCTGAGGGAGTGGGTGTGACAAGCCTTACAGAATATTAGATTTTATCACAATCCGGTTTACTTGAGGGTGTGAGTGTGACTCTCCTTTAAGAATTGTACTTTTATCACAATATGTTTTACTTGAGGGCGTGGATGTGACACGCTTCTAAGAATATTAGTTTTTATCACAATCTGTTTTACTTGAGGGCGTGGGTGTGACTCACCTTTAAGAATATTAGTTTTTATTACAATCTGTTTTACTTAAGGGTGTTGGTGTGACTCGCCTTTAAGAATATTAGTTTTTATCATTATCCGTTTTACTTGAGGGCGTGGGTGTGACTCGCTTTTAAGAATGTTATTTTATATCATAATATTTTTTACTTGAGGGTGTGGGTGTGACCCGTTCGGAAAGTCATTTTATAGAATAAGATTGTTAGCTAGCCCAGGGGTGTTCTTTATTCTGGCTGACTCACATTACAGTCGACCAACCACCAGGTACTTAACAAACAGCTTTTGTAAGCTGGCCAAAGACCTCTGCTTCATTCATAGGATTGATCAGACGGGTTTCTTGCAGGCGTTAACACCTGAGATTTGAGCCTTTTTAGTATGCAAATTTATACAAATAAAGGGAAATTATTTGTAATTACACACACACACACACACACACACACACATATATATATATATATATATATATATATATATATTCATATTTATATATATATATTCCCAGCAAACGGTTTAATTGTCTTGTAGTCTGCTATTTCCTCTCCTTTAACCTACAAAGGATTACCCCTCCCCCTATCCTTCAATCGTCCTGATCGGTTGTCTTCTTCTTTTTTGTCTATTTCTATCTATACTCTTTCTTCCGATTTACCCTATGACCTCTCCACTCAATAACATTTCCGTGCGCACCCACAGAGAGAGAGAGAGAGAGAGAGAGAGAGAGAGAGTTTATTAAATATAAACTGGCAATCAAAGGAGTTGTGCTTCTTGTTATAAAAATTTTAAAATCAATTTTCTCTCTTGTGTCTTGCTAGCAAAACCGTAAAATACCTAAACCGAAATGTTATTAATAATTCTATGATTTTATACAACTTCCTTTTACGAAATAGTAACTTCCCTGTTCACTGCTTTCCATTGTAGGTATGATTCCAATACATTTCACCTGTTAGAAAAGCAGGTTAATTACATAACTTTAATCTAACAGGCATTTCCTTTTGATGGTGTAAAGACGATAATTTGAAATTAGTTTTCTTTTCACTTATAATGTAGAATTAGTACAAAATATTTCTTTAAAAAAAAATCCAATCTGCTTGGTGATCGATTTAAACCTACATGCATTTATCATCATGTCTAAGCCTTCATAGAATCGGTGTATTCTCCAATGTGACGAGTGCAACGTTTCCCTTCAACTCTAGATCAAACTTTAAAGACATTTACCTTTTCCTCTTATCATTTAAAAGTTTGAAAGCAGTTAAGAGATTTCATAAATAATTATATTCTTCATTAAAATATATGACATTCGCACACACGCAGACACACGCACTTATATATATTATATTATGGTCCTGTGTCTGGGAACCAAACATATAATATTATACATATGGCTGGCAAGCTAAACAACCTCTCGAGTTTCAAACTCACCTGTTTGCTTTTACATTGAATCTGTTACACTTGGAAATATTAATTCCCGAACTCTTGGAGTTCAACTCTAGATCAAACTTTAAAGACATTTACCTTTTCCTCTTATCATTTAAAAGTTTGAAAGCAGTTAAGAGATTTCATAAATAATTATATTCTTCATTAAAATATATGACATTCGCACACACGCAGACACACGCACTTATATATATTATTATATTATGGTCCTGTGTCTGGGAACCAAACATATAATATTATATATATTATGGCTGGCAAGCTAAACAACCTCTCGAGTTTCAAACTCACCTGTTTCCTTTTACATTGAATCTGTTACACTTGGAAATATTAATTCCCGAACTCTTGGACAGTCATATAACTCTAGACAGCAATGCATGAACCACTGAATATCCAAAGGTCTCTTAAGTACATTCAAAACAACACTGGGTAATTATTATTAAGATCTATTTAAAACCACCTCTTACTACGATTTTTTAACAGGGGTACGAGCGAATACTAATTTAATCACTGGTGATTGGAATAATAAACTCTTTACAAAAATAGATATATTCAAAATAAATTACAACACTTTGAAAAGAATTTACATCAGGCAAATAAATCACTCGAAATATTAAGTCTAAACAAAACTTAGACTAAAATGTTACGATCTGAAAATGGTATAATCACTTGACTTGAAATATTAAATCTGAATAAACCTCAGACTAAGACTAAAGAGATAATACTTATGAAAATTATACAATCACTTGTTTCACTTGAAATTAAAGCTGAATACAAGATTTAAGTTTGATACTTAATGAAAATAGATAACCATATCACGATACAAATACCTTTCACCTTACTACAGGGCCAGTTACAAAACTTTACACAATGCCAACACTCATCCCAACACAATAAATTTAAAGTCACCTTTGACTTCTTTCGTTACATTTCAACACAAGATTTACGTTGGGGCACAGAATCACTTTGGAGCGGACACTCTATAAGTACTGAGAGAGAGTGAGGGAGGCACTTTGGCTCTTTCACAGGACGGCTGCTTCTCTACTACTGCTATGCAGCCCATGGGGTTGCACATATAAGATTTAACTACTTCCAGAATATTCCAGGTCCGAGATCTGGAAGCATGGGGCGTTGGCCTAAGGGCGTAAGGCGTAAGGTTGTCAAAGATTACTCTCAGGAACGCGTACCCATGCAACAGGGAGACGAACTCTCTCTGCCTACCTTTGTCCTCGAAATAATAAAAAAAAGATACAATCTACCACTAGGATTTTCGAGATCCTTCCAAAGCAAATGGAATCTAATAATTGCGCGTTTTCTCTCAAACATGACGCGATGCCTCATAAAAATATAAAAGAACATTACATAAGCCCTTGTTCCTATCTCGTATGGTCACATAAAACTCTCAAAAAGATTATGTAAGACTTCATAACAAAAAAAAGTGAAATATAAATATAATTCTAAAAAATAACGTAAATGTACATATACTGACTTGAATAAAAAATAAAATGAAATTAACGACGAAAGTCTTACATAATTTACCTACAAAACTTACGTCTACACTAGAGGAACTCATCTTACAAGTTGGCTATTCACCTCTGCAATGCACATATGAAAACATAAATAAAATACATGAATAAACTAGTGTATTTACTTTACACTAAACCAGCTTTGTAACAATGTATATATATATATATATATATATATATATATATATATATATCACACATATATATATATGCATATATATCATTCTTAGAATTACATGTTTATTAACATAAATATAGCCTTAATTTATGTCATCAATAATAGCAGCTCTGACACCATTCCTTCCCTTCTCTGTCTGATGAATCATTAGTTAAGTCGAGTAAAGTTCTTTCAACGGAGGCATTAAAAAAATTCATGAAAGCATTTGACCTTGATGCTATTTTCACAAAGTTTTCATGAATCGATTTGAGCGACTTTGAAGATGGTGAAGAAAAAAATCGGATAGTTTTTGTTTCATTGAACTCAATATCATTTTATTCTTATTATTATTCAATTTTCTTTAATTACAATCTGCATCCTTATTATTAACTGTCATAATTAGCCTTAATGTTGTCTTCTTTAACTTTGTGGTGTTTATTATTATTCAAAAACATCATTCGTAACTCTTCGCCGGTGATTCGAATTCATTCCATCTTCCTCTTTCCTCTTTTCATTTATCTGATAAAAAGTCTCAGTGGAAGAAATGAAGTTTCCAAGGAAATTTTATTATCCTGTAATCTAATCGTCACAAATCCCTCTTTAAGATGATATTCCCGGAAGCCTTCTTTCTAGACTCAGGCGATTTGAAGTAACTTAATTTTTTTTTTTTTTTAATAAATTTAGACGTTATAGGAAAGATTAATGCATATATTTAGTGGCTATACATTTATAGATGAATTCAATTGCATATGTTTTATAGCAGTGGAGATACCACAACGAAGCCTTATATTTCATGAAAATATCTATTAAATATATAAAGGTAAAATTGATCTATATATATATATATATATATATATATATATATGTATATATATATATATATATATATATATATATATATATATATATATATATATATATATATATATACACATATATATATGTGTGTATATATATATATATATATATATATATATATATATATATATATATAGTAATTGCTTGATATATGGATAATTTTCAAATTCATGTATTATATACCTGGGAGATTACCCGAATAGGGTTGGATTTAGAATAACTAAATCAAACGATTCACGGTGTGCAGTACCGGAAAATATATTGTAGTCCCAAGGAATTTTAGTTGCAGTTGACATATTGTTTGATGCTGAAGAATTCCTAGATCGAACCTTGAACGAATGTTTAATGTTAAGCCCTACAAGGTTTCCTTATAAACCTGACTGTATTATTTCAGTGAATGGATGGTGATCTGTGTTTCCTTTATGTAACATTTGAGAAATTTCTGGCGAAGCCATTTTCTTGAAATATTCTTTTTGCAAATTGTAAGTTTTCTTATTGTAATTATTTATTAGTTTATATACTTGTCTACTCATCAAAGCTTTGCTTACCATTCAGTCCTCCAAATGTGCTACATTTTTACTGATCTTCTTTAGTCGTTAAAGTGTTTTCAGTTTGTCACCATTCCAGTTATACTTTCTTTACAATTTATGTTCCCATTCCAGTTCTACTTTCTTTTTAATTTCTGGATGTATTTAGAGTTGTTTGTAAGACTATGTATTTTTCGAACAGTGAATATTCTTCAAAGCCATTCTTGTGATCATTCATTTTGCCCTTTGGATACCCATTCATTCTCTGCTTCTTTTCCCTGAGTTGTATTTAATTGAATGTAATTGACCAAAAGGATTATTTAATGCTCTTTGTCATCTTAAATCATCATCTACTTTTCCCTAAAACTGCTGCTTTTAGTCCTATGTACTGTTGAGTTGAGAGGCTTTAATGACTGACATTTTTTTTACCTTTATTCCCATGGTTTTTATAAATACCGTCTGTCTTGAATATGTTTGCTTCTCTAGAGAGGAACATAAATGTTGTTGTATCGATTATTTTTTCTTTTTTCTGTTTCTGAGTTGGTTATCTGTGAAGCATAAAAAAAGAAAAAAAAAAAAGATGAACGATTCGAAGAAAAAGAAAAATAGAAAAAGGGAAGGATTCGCCAGGAATCATTAGTGATACGCAATAGGCATTTATACTTTGGATTAAAGGGTATATAAATATTCAGGTGATATTGAGGGTGTTGAAAATATTGGCTCTAAGAAATGTAAAAAAATTATCAGGATTTATTACCAGGAGTTCCTCAACACCCCCCCCCCCCCCCTCTCCTTCCCATCATCATCACCTCAATCCCCAACCTCAATTCCCATAAGTTCACACCATAGAGTCTGAGGAAGTCCAAAAAAGACTTGTGTCCGAAAGAAGACTCGTGTGTCGCTGTGTGTGAAGGACAGAATTCGATTTCACTTTATAAACTTCTTTAGGAGAAAAAGGACGAAATGGAAACCGATTTTTTTCGGAAAAAGCCACATCATACAGTTCATGACACAAGGCAAACTTGAACTGACAAGTTTTCAATAGTAAAATTGGTTCTTTTTCAATGTTTTTGGAAGTGGTGAGTTAAATTTCTGGTGGATGTTGCAATGAAAGTTCATGTGTGAAGACTAGGAAGAGATTTTGATTCGATAAACTCTGAAGTTAGTGCATGGGTCATACTTAATTATATTAGCTCTGGCCAGAATTGGTGAAACATCAGTTTGTGAAATAATCTTCGTTATCTAGCGATTGAGTCGGCGGAACTTCAGGTGTCCAAACTTGTCGAAAATTGTTTTTATGTTAATATAAGACTTTTTATCATGTATAAATTACATATATATTTTGACGTTGTTACTGAGAATAAAATATTTCACACACACACACACACACACACACACACACATATATATATATATATATATATATATATATATATATATTCATTACTTCGCATATATATTGTATTTGGTTTTTTCTTATTTGGTTTCCTCTCTGGGCTGCTATCCCTGCATCAGCCTTTGGGCTTGTAGCATCCTGCTTTTCCGTGCAGGGTTGTAGATTGTCCAGTAATAGTAATGCCAATAATATGTTAGTGCAGAAACGGTATTTATAATTAATAGCTATTAATAGCTCTGTTAGCGCCGGTATAGTGCCTATAGGATTAATGGTTTTCACTGGATAGCTGGATTAATCTCAATTCTATTTACTGACGAAGTTTAAAATTGAGAGGCAATTCAATTTTCAGTTTCGGATGAAGGACGTAGCAAGGATAAAGAAAACTATAAACAAGCAAAGAAAGAAGCAAGAAGAGCAGTGCAAAGGCAAAGGCAGAGACATTAAATGAAGTCTATAAAGAGATGGAAACACCCGAAGGAGAGAAGAAAATATCACGAATTGCTATGGCCCGAGATGCTTCATCTAAAGACCTAACACAGATAAGGAAAATAAAAGATAGCAATGGTATAGTTCTGGCAGAAGAGAATGAAATTAGAAGGTGGGATCTGGGGGCAGAAATAAATCACAGAATACAAGCAGGATGGAAGAATTGGAAAAAAGTGCGTGGAGTACTATGCGACAGGAAAATAGGGGTCAAGTTGAAAGGTAAAGTACGCAGGACAGTTGTGAGACCGACAATGATGTATGGTGCGGAGACGTGGGCAATAAAGGAGACATAAGAGAATAAGATGGATGTAGCAGAGATGAGAATGTTGAGATGGATGTGTGGAGTAACAAGAAGAGATAAGATACGGAATGAAGTAATTAGGGGTACCTCAGGAGTTAGAAAACTATCAGATAAGACCCAAGAAAGTAGACTCAGGTGGTATGGTCATGTCATGAGAAGAGATGAACAGTATATTGGGAGGAGAGTGATGGAAATGGAGGTACAGGGAACAAGAAGGAGGGGGAGACCAAAGCGAAGGTGGGTGGACTGTATCAAAGGGATTAACCGGTGATGAGGTGTGGGACAGAGGTAGATGGAGAAAACTGATCAGAAACATCGACCCCCCCTAGAAGTGGGAAAAGATGTAGACAAAGAAGAAGAAGAAGAAGAAGATGAAGGACGTAGCAAATTGCAATGTCTAAGCCAGCCTTCAGAAAAAAATGAGAAAACATGTAATACAATTTTAGGAGATTTTAACTTGAGGAATATTGATACTAATATTGCAACCTATATGTATCAATAATTAAAATCAAATGTGTCTTTATGAATTGATAATTCAATATATATATATATATATATATATATATATATATATATATATATATATATATATATATATATATCAGTATTATGTTATATTCAAATAAAATAAACCAAAAGGTAAAAATAAAAATACTGAGTGAATCCTGTCTGAAACTGGAAAGGATTTATTCAGTATTTTCCTTTGGATTAATTATATATATATATATATATATATATATATATAAATATATATATATGTATATATATATATATATATATATATATATATAAATATATATATATACATACATATATATATAAATATATACTGTATATATAAATATATAAATATATATATATAAATATATATATATATATATATATATATATATATAGATAGATAGATAGATATATATATATACAGTATATATATATATATAAATATATATATACATATATATATATAAATATATATATATATATATAAATATATATATATATATAAATATATATATATATATATACATATACAGTATATATATATATATATATATATATACATATATATATAAATATATATATATATATATATATATATATATATATAAATATATATATATATATATATATATATATATATATAAATATATATATATATATACATATACAGTATATATATATATATATATATATATATATATATATAAATAGATATATATATATATATACATATACAGTATATATATATATATATATATATATATATATATATATATAAATATATATACATATATATATATATACAGTATATACATATACAGTATATATATATATATATATAAATATATATACATATATATATATATACATATACAGTATATATATATATATACATATATATGCATACATATATTTCTTTTTTTTTGGGGGGGGGGGTTGCTAGAGCCATGCCGTCCTGGTGGAAGTTCTTCGTTAGCAGCTTCTGCTTGGGATATTTCTTCAATTGATACCAGAGATATTTTACCTTAAAGGTATCAACGGAGTTCTAACCTCAGGAGCGAATATCCTGAGAGATATCGTGTATAAATCAGGGACGTGTTAATATGAAGCCATGGTTATCCTTCCCTGTATGGAGTTAACCTTGTCTCGAAGGATAAGGTATAGGGTAGGATACTTGGGCAAGAGAGCCGTTACAACTTCCGATCTCAATGTGCTACAACTAACACATTTCTTGTTGAAGCATCCCCTTTTGCAGTCGCCATCTTTGACAGTTGCTTAACGATTTCTGCCTGTTTTTCTTGGCTTTTTAAGTGATTTTCAATCATGGATGCTTCATCTTCTTCCTCACCGACTATGGTGAGTACCCCTTTTTTTGAGTGTTGGAGAATTTCGCTTCTCCACCCAGTGCTTTATTTGATTTGCATGCTTTAATTGTTCTGTGGGTAGCATGTGGTCGGCGCCATTGCATCATGTTATCAAATCGCTCAGAAGCGCTTATTTATTTAGTCATAATATTTTAGGGATATGTTTTACATTATTCTTTTGAGGTGTGGTATGTTTATGGTATCCCACATCGTTTCTTGTTGTTTCTTGTGTGTTTTTTATCAACATTGACTTAGGCTAGCCTACCCTAGACGTCGGCAATGCCTGGTAAATTTTCACCTGTGCACAATCCCGTTCTTTCACCTAACCTAACTGGTTGGGTAAGGCTGTCTATCCTCCCATGCTGTCAATTCGTCGCGACGGAGAGCTGCGATCTTGAAGGTGCCCCTGTGAGTAGGATAGTGTTTTCAGTTGTCCTAGGGTGACTGTTTTCACTTTCCACTTAGCCTATATATTTGGCAAGGGATATGTTGCAATCTGGGAACCTATCAACTACCAGATGTGTATGGATCTCCTTCGCACCGGCTCCTATGCCACTGACATCTCCTTGAACATTCAAGATCAAAGTTAAAGGATACTCCGACACTGGATAAGCATCTTCCAGAAACGCTCTCGACAAGGTGCCTTTTATCTTCCTTCTCTGGAACTGAAGTACCTCCTCTTTCCCAAGGCTGAGGTGACCTCTGTGTTTGGTCTCCAGTTACCGACGGTTTAATTCCCGCTGGTACCAGCAGATCATGCGGATGATGGAGTCCGGAACGCTCTGCAAGTCATGAGCCTGGATGCCGACAACATGTCGACGACTACTTTTGTATCTCCAGAAAGGGAGAGGATCCTGCTGACCACAGAAGCCTCTGAACAGTCGTTGGATGTTCATTGGGTGAGTACAGTTCCCAGTGCCTCTAGTTTGTTCCCCCATCTCTGCTTCTCAAGCTCCAGCTCTCACCTCCACCCCTGTTCTTACGTTAGACAAACTTTCGTTTCCTAGTAACTTAGAACTTATGGCATCCATGAAAGCTTTCGTGGAGAACCCAACCGCCAAATATGAATGCTCTCAAGAGGACCTAATAGCAAGGATAAAAGCTTTACAAAAGACACCTGTTTCTAAGGCTCCCCCAGCTTCGAGCCTACCAGAATATACAGTTAAGAACCCTTGGCTCTATGCTGAGCATATGGCCTTAACTGAAGGCCATACGTTAGACAAACTTTTGTTTCCTAGTAACTTGGAACTTATGGCATCCATGAAAGCTTTCATGGAGAACCCAACCGCCAAATATGAATGCTCTCAAAAGGACCTAATAGCAAGGATAGAAGCTTTACAAAAGACGCCTCTTTCTAAGGCTCCCCCAGCTTCGAGCCTACCAGAATGCACAGTTAAGAACCCTTGGCTCTATGCTGAGCATATGGCCTTAACTGAAGGCCATACGTTAGACAAACTTTTGTTTCCTATTAACTTGGAACTTATGGCATCCATGAAAGCTTTCATGGAGAACCCAACCGCCAAATATGAATGCTCTCAAGAGGACCTAATAGCAAGGATAGAAGCTTTACAAAAGACGCCTCTTTCTAAGGCTCCCCCAGCTTCGAGCCTACCAGAATGCACAGTTAAGAACCCTTGGCTCTATGCTGAGCATATGACCTTAACTGAAGGGTACCTCCATATTGGAGAGGGGTTGGGTTCCAAGCCAGTCTCGGACTTGGAATTCTTTCTATCAATCAATAGTTATCCTTATTGCTATGTAAGGCTTAAGTCGGAAGCTTACCACAGCTAAAGAGTCTCTTTTATCCTTACTAAGAGGAAAGTAGCTACTGAACAGTTACAACTGCAGTAGTTAAACCCTTGAGTGAAGAAGAATTGTTTGGTAATCTCAGTGTTGTCAGATGTATTAGGACAGAGTAGAATTTGTAGAAAATAGGCCACACTATTCGGTGTATGTGTAAGCAAAGGAAACACGAGTCAAAGGACTCAATAACTCTAGCGGTAGTATCTCAAGACGACACCAAATTTCCTTGTTAGCGTTACTTCTACGAGTATCTCATATGCATTATTTTCTAGTATGTTTTTGTCTATAAATTTTCTTTTCATGTATTACTACTTTGCTGCCCAGTTTCCTCAGGTTAAGGGTTCCGATAGGATAGTGGAAATATCAGAAACCCACAATCTGCAGTCTATGCATTCTAGCCTCACTCACGGCTTTATCATTTTCATTAGTGAACATAATTTTACTTTTCTTGTGAACTTGGGATGAACATTTGTTATGTCCCTTAAGTCTACCTGCTGAGTTTTCACTAGCCATTGCCTGCTCCTCATACGTTCTACATTTGGTGAGGGAGTGAAGGGGGCCTTGCGGAGGGTCATACTGTATGTGCAGATCCCGGCCATCATTTAGGAATTGCTGTCTCTTCCCTTTCTTATATAGTCTCATAGAATTGAGACTCTAGTTTGTAGTCATTGTAATATATTTGTTATTAAGAATATTTTTGTATCATACTTGACATACAGTATAATAATAATGATAATAATAACAGGAACAATAATAATGCAACCTTTTTGTGAGAGTAATTAATATTTGAAATAATAAGGATCATTGCCTTGATTACTTGTTGATGAAGCAGAAAAAAAGACTATTCAATCAAATTTATATTTATCTCTTTGATAAAAACTCGTCGGCCGAAATAATTTTTTGTTTAATTAATTCCGAAAAGTTTAAATTCAATTAACCTGTCATTGGGAAGGACGACAGGTAATGAACAGAGACTTTTGAAATTTGACTCTTTCTTTTGGAAATGTTTTCTCTAACTCTCTCAAGTCTATTTGTACGTTTGTGTGACAATATTCCTTTGTTTATGTTTTATCCCTATGCAATTTATATTTTTTTTATTTATTCTGTTCACCACTATTCTCTCTCTCTCTCTCTCTCTCTCTCTCTCTCTCTCTCTCTCTCTCTCTCTCTCTCTCTCTCTCTCTCTCTCTCTCTCTCTCTCATTAACACAGACAAATGTCAACATATGCACATTGAGAAACGCCTTTAAGGAACTGATATTTATAATATTATTCATAATATCCTAAAGGAGACCAAATGCTTTTAACATAATCATGTTTTAGGTTTTCCATCAAATCTAATTTGAAATACCATTATGAAGGAGGAGGTATTGTCAAAAGCAACGAGTGTAATGTGATGCTTTCGAAATAATATCATAATAGATTTCCAGTATTGACTTGGTTTACTTTCGTCTCTTTATCTTTAGATGAAAGTGTACCAGGTGCCAGGTAGGTGATAACTGAGAGGTGAGGTGAATACAACTAAACTTTATTAAACACACATCGAACCTAAATACTAGGACTTGTAAGCTAGAGCGTCATAAAAATTCAAACAAAATTAAACATGAGCTATCAGGTTTATACAGGTTGGTTTATTGTCAGCGCAGGGAAGAGCGAGTGATAAGATAAAACCCAAAACTGTAAAGACACCGAGCTTAAATACCAGGTCTTGCGAGCAAGATCGGTACAAAAATTTAAACAAAATTAAACGTGAGCTATCAGGTTTATACAGGTTGATTTATTGACAGCGCAGGGAAGAGCGGGTGATAAGATAAAACGCAAAACTGTACAGACACCGAGCTTAAATACCAGGACTTGCGAGCAAGAACGTCACAAAAATTTAAACAAAATTAAACATGAGCTATCAGGTTTATACAGGTTGATTTATTGACAGCGCAGGGAAGAGCGGGTGATAAGATAAAACGCAAAACTGTACAGACACCGAGCTTAAATACCAGGACTTGCGAGCAAGAATGTCACAAAAATTTAAACAAAATTAAACATGAGCTATCAGGTTTATACAGGTTGATTTATTGACAGCGCAAGGAAGAGCGGGTGATAAGATAAAACGCAAAACTGTACAGACACCGAGCTTAAATACCAGGACTTGCGAGCAAGAATGTCACAAAAATTTAAACAAAATTAAACATGAGCTATCAGGTTTATACAGGTTGATTTATTGACAGCTCAGGGAAGAGCGGGTGATAAGATAAAACGCAAAACTGTACAGACACCGAGCTTAAATACCAGGACTTGCGAGCAAGAATGTCACAAAAATTTAAACAAAATTAAACATGAGCTATCAGGTTTATACAGGTTGATTTATTGACAGGGCAGGGAAGAGCGGGTGATAAGATAAAACATAAAACTGTACAGACATCGAGCTTAAATACCAGGACTTGCGAGCAAGAACGTCACAAAAATTTGAACAAAATTAAACATGAGCTATCAGGTATATATAGGGTGATTTATTGACAGTACAGGGAAGAGCAGGTGATAAGATAAAACGCAAAACTGTTAGTGTCCGACCGTGTAAGAAACACGTGCACATATGCGATACAAGACTGTGACTTCTCAAATAGCCAATAACAGGTTCTTGATTCTCTCTCTCTCTCTCTCTCTCTCTCTCTCTCTCTCTCTCTCTCTCTCTCTCTCTCTCTCTCTCTCTCTCTGTTTATGGGGATAATTGCAGGTATACACACAAAAATAAATATGAAGGCGAAATAGCAAATATAATAGAAAAGTTGGATTTTTTTATGGCAGAATTCCTGGAAATGAAGAAAAGAACATCATATTAGGAAAGGAAGGAACCATGGGAGAATCCTTATTGTTACCAATATTAAATAATGGGGATGAAACACAAACCATAATAGTGATGAATGCACAGGGTTTAGTCACGAGTAAATCTAAAAGGAAAATAGAGTTCTTCGAAGATGTAACCCAAATTGAAAAAATAGATACATTAATTATAAGTAAAACATGGTTTTCCCAAGAGACTGGCAGTGATGACCAGATAAATGGTTTCCAAACATATAGATCAAACAGAACAAATAGGAATCAAGGGGGAACCGCAATATATGGAAGAGACATAAATCAAGGAAAAGTCTGTGAAAAATACAGCAACACAGAATGTGAATTGATTGCGGTAGAATTTGAATATGAAAAATTAGTCAATATTGTAGTTTACAGACCCCAAATGTTAAGGAGTTTGACATAATAATAGAAAAAATAGATGATACATGTAGAAGCCATAAAGACTGGAATATACTCTTATCCGGAGATTTTAACTTTGCTTTCGTGGATTGGGAAGAACGAATAGAAGAAAGTGATTGTGTGTATATATATATATATATATATATATATATATATATATATATATATATATATATATATATATATATATAAAAGAGAGTAATAGTAGGGCAGAAAATAAGAGACACTTTGAAAAGCTTCAAGATATGCTATTAGAACATAATATGCAACAAATAAACCACACTCCCACAAGAAAGGACAATGTCCTAGATTTAGTATTTGTGAATGAGGTGAATTATGTTAAAGAAATAATAGTGTATAACACGGGAATTTCAGACCACAACGTCAAAAAATTAATAGTCCATTCCAAAGCAAGTGAATGCAGAGATAAACAAAGCACAAAAAGATGGGAAGGATGTGGAAAATATAACTTCTATGGTAAGAATATAAGATAGTCAGAAATAAATGAAGAATTGAACAATGATTGGAAAAATTTATTAGTAAGTGATAATATACAGGTAGGTACGAATATATTGTGCAAAATATTGGAGAAAATTGTTGAAAAATATGTACTGAAAAAAAAAAATAAACATCAAACATGCATACCAAGAGACAGAAGGATCTTATTGCAGAAATTTAGAAAGTGGAAGAAAATTCTTGCAAAAGAAAAAAATGTATGGAAAAAGATGGAAATAAAAAGTAAGATAGAAAATGCAGAAAAAAAGATTGCACAATCGAAAGAAAATGAAAAGAAGGACTTAGAATAAGGAATACTTCAAAATATCAAGAAAAACCCCAAAGTACTTTACTCCTATGCAAAAGAAATGAATTAAGGGAGATTAGAAATAGGATCTCTAAGAGTTGCAGGACGGTTAACGAATAAAAAAAGGAAATATGCAAAATATTAGCAGAAAATTATGAGAGTGAATTCACGCCCAGAAATGCGAATGAGAATAATGAAACAGAAATGAGAGTAGAAAATATTGAATATCTAACGGATATAGATATTAATGAAGCAGATTTTGTGCAAGCTATAAGCGAAATTGAAAATGGATCAGCGGCGGGGCCAGATGGAGTTCCAGCGATTTTGTTAAAAAAAAAAAAACTGCAAACACTATCGCGAAGCCGCTTGCAATACTGCTAGGGCAAAGTGTAGATATGAGTGACATATATCTTAAACATAAATTAGCATATATAACCCCTATTTTCAAAAGTGGATCAAGACTAGAGACAAGCAATTATAGACCTGTTAGTCTAACATCACATATTATGAAAGTGTTTGAAAAGGTAATAAAAAAGAAAATAATGAATCATTTGGTTAAAAATAATTTTTTTAATATAGGTCAACACGGTTTTGTGCCCGGAAAAAGTACACAAACCCAACTGATAGCACACTATGAAAACATATACAAAAATATGATAAATGAAAAAGACAGATGTGGTATATCTAGGTTTTGCAAAAACCTTTGACAAGGTAGACCATAATATTAGAGAAAAAAATGAGAAAGCATAAAATTAAGGGAAAGATAGGAAAATGGATAAAAGAATTTCTACAAA
>NC_090743.1:107915163-107957663 GCF_036898095.1 Palaemon carinicauda | reverse complement strand
AATCATTCCCATGTCTAAGACTTCAGTTTATCTCTGCCGGCTGGATCGAGAACATCGTCGGTCCACCATTGAGAGTTTTTCGAGTCATTTTCCCTTCTTCGCTTTTTTGGACTTCGTTTGGTGAAGTACACTGATTTAGGGTTTTGGCAATCGTGTTTTATTATTATTATTTACTTTGTTTATCATGAGTGATAACTTAATTTTTGTGTTTGTGCGAGTGATGTATGCAACATGAGGTTACCGAAAGTGTCGGTTGATCCTCACAGTTTGTATGCAGAGGTTTTGTTTGTGCACTATATTTTAGTTGCGAAGTTTTTAATCCTGATGACGGAAATACGTTCAGGCAACTCTATGACGTCACAGTCGTGTGATGTAATCTTCATGTATGTCTTGCAATTCTCTTTATTTGTTTTATGCAAAGTCTGGGAGGAATTCCACTTATATAAGTTTTTTAACTTTTAATGTAAAATTTTAAAGAAATGTTTGTCCATTTGGTGTTCGTTCTTTAAATCATCGATCTAATTTCATAAATTAAATAGAACTAGCGTATGGTTAATTTGCGCTGTTACTCGTTACTCTCGGTGCAGTCCCAACATGCCTTGGTAGCGTTCTTTTCGATATGGGAATTAAAGTGTTGGCTATTATTCTCCAACAACAACTAATTTATATGGAAATTCTAGTTTTAGTAGCTTTTTCATTTATATGTTCCTATTGTTTACATTTAGATATAGATACGTTATTGCTATATCTGTTCTTTTTATCATTGCAACTCGCTTGTTTTTGAATTCCCTTTGAATTAATTGTGGATTACATTTGTTTTCCCTTTTTTCTGTTCATTTTAATCTTTAACGTATAACTTTCCCGGCGTTTGTATGTAACTGCCGGGTAGGTATTTATGACATTTAATTTTACCGGTGGTTATATGTAACTACCGGGTGAGTGTCTTCTACATCTATTTTTATTCTCAACTCTTGCCCGGTGGTTTTTTTTCTTTTTGTGACCGCCGGGTATGTTTGAAAGTTTATTTTATTATGGAAATGTCAGTTTTATATTTTATAAAAAATATTTTGTTACAGTTTATATAGCAAGTACTAGAGACGATTTTGCTTTCTCATTCAAGCCCGTGGCAGAAGAATAAGTTCTCTCACAACGGGCAGGACTATTTATGGTTTTTTGTGTAAGAGTTTAATAGTGCAAGTTTTCAGTGCTAAATTAGGCATTAGATTCTTTCAGCACAGGGACGTTGTTTTCCAAGCCTTAGACCTCTTCCAAGCTCTCCGGCCCATGGGAGAAGGAACGTCGATCGGCGAAAGGAAACGAGAGGCGTTAGCTCACGAGCAAACGCCCTCGCGAGCGTTCCTGTTAACGTTCCCAAGAATGCTCGCCCTTGCCATGGTAAAGCAAAGAGCGTTGAACGTTAAGATTCTTACACTGCTTTTAGAATTTTGCATTGCATCACTTTTGATTTTAATGGCAATTCTTAAGTCATAGATATTCTCTGCTAATATCAATGCTTACAAACCATCATTGACTCGGTTTTTGTCCCAGAGCGCCAGTCGGCTTTATGAACCCTCTGGTCGGAACCGAACGCGCCGAGTGGCATAGTGAATATCATTTTGCCTTTCAGGACGAATGCTGCCTCGTCTTTCAGGACGAATGCTGCCTCGTCTTTCAGGACGAATGCTGCCTCGTCTTTCAGGACGAATGCAGCCTCGTCTTTCAGGACGAATGCAGCCTCGTCTTTCAGGACGAATGCTGCCTCGTCTTTCAGGACGAATGCTGCCTCGTCTTTCAGGACGAATGCAGCCTCGTCTTTCAGGACGAATGTCGTCTTTCAGGATGAATGCTGCCTCGTCTTTCAGGACGAATGCTGCCTCGTCATTCGGGACGTGGGCAGCCTCGTCTTTCAGGACGAATGCAGCCTCGTCTTTCAGGACGAATGCTGCCTCGTCTTTCAGGACTAATGCAGCCTCATCTTGCAGAGCGAATGCAGCCTCATCTTGCAGAGCGAATGCTGCCTCGCCTGTCAGGACGAATGCAGCCTCGTTTTTCAGGGCGAATGCTGCCTCGTCTTTCAGGACGAATGCAGCCTCGTCTTTCAGAGCAAATGCAGCCTCGTCTTTCAGGGCGAATGCTGCCTCGTCTTTCAGGACGAATGCTGCCTCGTCTTTCAGGACTAATGCAGCCTCGTCTTTCAGGGCGAATGCTGCCTCGTCTTTCAGGACGAATGCAGCCTCGTCTTTCAGGGCGAATGCTGCCTCGTCTTTCAGGACGAATGCAGCCTCGTCTTTCAGGGCTAATGCAGACTCGTCTTTCAGGACTTATGCAGCCTCGTCTTTCAGGACTTATGCAGCCTCGTCTTTCAGGACGAATGCAGCCTCGTCTTTCACGGCGAATGCAGCCTCGTCTTTCAGGACGAATGAAGCCTCGTCTTTCAGGGCGAGTGCAGCCTCGTCTTTCGGGGCGAGTGCAGCCTCGTCTTTCGGGGCGAGTGCAGCCTCGTCTTTCGGGGCGAGTGCAGCCTCGTCTTTCGGGGCGAGTGCAGCCTCGTCTTTCGGGGCGAGTGCAGCCTCGTCTTTCGGGGCGAGTGCAGCCTCGTCTTTCGGGGCGAGTGCAGCCTCGTCTTTCGGGGCGAGTGCAGCCTCGTCTTTCGGGGCGAGTGCAGCCTCGTCTTTCGGGGCGAGTGCAGCCTCCTCTTTCGGGGCGAGTGCAGCCTCCTCTTTCGGGACGTGGGCAGCCTCGTCTTTCGGGACGTGGGCAGCCTCGTCTTTCGGGACGTGGGCAGCCTCGTCTTTCGGGACGTGGGCAGCCTCGTCTTTCGGGACGAGGGCAGCCTCGTCTTTCAGGATGATAGGACGATCGCCGCCTTGTCCTTTCAGGGCGACGCCACGTCTTATAAGCTCTCTGTCAAGGATGACTTTAGTGATCACTTTTCTCCTGTTGAATTGTTTGAGGTTAACAGAAGGAGAGGATCCTAAGTTCTGTTGCTCCATGTTCCCCACCCTCTGAGTTTTCACGTGGTCATTAATGGAGCTTTAAGAATATATTAATTTTTGTTTCTTAAAACAGAAACATTTGATGACTAACAACAGTAGGATCCAGACTTTGCTACTTC
Source organism: Palaemon carinicauda (assembly GCF_036898095.1). Classification (NCBI taxonomy): domain Eukaryota; kingdom Metazoa; phylum Arthropoda; class Malacostraca; order Decapoda; family Palaemonidae; genus Palaemon; species Palaemon carinicauda. The sequence goes on along the minus strand of NC_090743.1, from coordinate 107,954,548 downwards.
TGGCCAGCCTGGGAGAGAGGAGCAGACCTTTGGTCCGTGTTTTTTCTGGGATGGATGCGAAATCTTTTTCCTAGTGTATCCTCCTTTGTTAGTTACTCCGATAAGACTTTTCTGCCTAACAGACTTTGCAACTTCAATGTCTCTCTTTTGGGAGAGGGAGTCTTTTGTCCGGTCCTGGACGTAAATGCTCTTTACGCCTTCGTTCAGAAGTCAAAGTCCTCCACGGAGACATCAAAATCTTTGGAGAAGAGGGGAGCAGACCTTTGGTCAGTACTTCTTCTGAAGGAGGATTACTTTTTCCTTTTATAGGGAAACCTCCTTTAGTTTTTAGCTACAACGATTCTCTCTCCCAGTTCTAGAGAGGAGTCTAAGTGGCAGGCTATGCAATCAAACTTTATCTGGGGTTTGTTTACAATGAAGAATGGGTCAGTTTCGGGCGTGTGTTTTGATCTCAGCTCCGCCCCTCTCATGTTCACGTAACTTTTGCTTTATGTAGCGGAATGCTGCTCTCTGGAGAAATCAGAGCGTCCCTGTATCTTGATTTTTAGATAATGTTGAGCCTATCGAATAATTAGGTCTTCCTGTCAGCAAGAAGAGTCTCTTCTGACACCAGGACGCTCAGCACCTTGTCTTTTAGAACGTTCAGCGTCTCGCTCTGTTAACCTCTCGGCTCCACGTCTTACAGGATTTTTGGCACCACGTCTTACAGGACTATCAGCGCCACGTCTTACGAGACGATCGGCGCCTCGTCTTTCAGGACGCTTGATGTCAAAGTTCTAGCATGGGGCATGACTTTGAACATGAGAATCTAGGACTTCATGATGACACTAGTTGAATCGTGTGTCGAGATCAAGGACGCCTTCGTTCTGATTTCTTGGATCTAGAAAGGAGGTTTGTTCTAGGGCAAGAATCATCGGGATAAACATGCTCAGCAGGAAGAGACTTGTTTTTCCCTCAGAATGGTCTCTCAACCCGCAAGTCTGTCAGTCTCTGGATGTTGTGGGGAAGACCTGTATCAGACCTTTTTGCCTCCAACTGGAAGAAGAGGACCCCCTACTGCTGCTCCCTAGTCCCGGATGAGGAAGTTCTGGCAGTGGACTCCTTCCTGATGGATTGGACAGGGGTGGACATGTTTACGTTGCCCCCGTTCGAGATCATCAATTTGGTCTTCAGGAAATTCGCTCTCCTCGATTCGGGGCGAATGATCATAGCGGCGCCATTCTGGCCTGCTAGCAGGGCGTGTTGATGGACTTCCCAAGAAGACTTCGGCAAGTCCAGATCTTCTCAAACAGCCCCACTTCGAGAGGTATCATCTTACCCCCTTTGCTCTCAACTGACTTCCTTCAGACTGACTAGAAGCTTGTCAGATCTCGAGGCTTTTCGGCACAAGCGACGAAATCTATCGCCAGAGCAAGGAGGATCTCTTCACAAAGAGTCTACCGATCTAGGTGGGAGACCTTTAGAGCTTGGTGCAGGCGGCACAGGTTTCCTCATCCACTACCTTTCTGAGCCAGATTGCAGACTTCTTCTTGTACCTCAGACAGGATGCTAAGCTGGCTGTATCTACCATCAATGGATACAGCAGTATGCTCTCCGCCATCTTTAGGCATAGAGGCCTAGAGTTGTCCCAAAGTCAAGGTTTGCAGGACCTCATTGGGCCTTTTCAGACGACGTAATAGGTACTCTTAAACCTGGATGTGGTGTTTAAGTTTTCTGTGCTCCAAGAAATTTGAACCTATCTCGCTAGCCTCTCTTCGGGTTGTAGCAAAGAAAACCCTCTCCCTTATGACTCTAGCGAATGCCAAGAGGTCAGCGAAGTCCAGGCGATTGGGAAGAGGGTGAACTTCAATTAGGATAGGGCAGTTTGTGGCTTAAGGTTCATCTTTCTCGTAAAGAGCGAGAACCCTTCGTAACCCTGTCCTACGACGTTTGATGTCATTAACCTCACGACCTCTTATGTGAGGAGGAACACTTCGCCCTGTTGAAATTACGGGCTCACGAAGTGAGAGCCATTGCTACCTCTCTGGCATATCAGGAATATATGTTAGTTAGGCTATTCATGGATGCTATTTTCTGGAGGAGCAACTCTGTCTTCGCTTCTCATTAACTTAGAGAGGTTAAACTAGACTTTGGCAAGTGCCATACCTTGGGCCCATACATAGCTGCGGTTTCTGTATTAGGCAAAGGAGTTAATAACCCCACTCAACCTTGGTTTATATGCATGTATGAGGGTTTGTGTTTTTATGATGGTCTGTGGACTTCGTCTTGTGGTGCGGTTCCCTCAGTCTAGATAGATAGTTTATGTCTATGTTGCAGGGTTAGGTGGTTGGTTTGAGTAAGGTTGCAGTTTTCATTATATGGGGCGAAGGTAGTTTCTGAAGTCTAGTCAAGTTGTTGGTCTTATCCCTTTGACAGACTCGATTGAGTTTTTTGCAGCTTTGCAGGCTTACTCCTGGATAACTCCTAAGGGAAAGCCACTCTAAAGGCTGTACCTTTGAATCAGCTACCTTAGCAGGCAAGGAATCAAGGTGTTTTTATCTCCTACAACTCTTTTGTTGTTTCCCCAACGATGTTTACTGTCTGTTTCCCTCCTCCAAATGTGTGAATCAGCTATATATATATAACTGCCAGGTAAGTACTATTCATAAAAATGGAGTTTTTATGATAAAACAAAGTTTTATGAATACTTACCTGGCAGTTATATATATATTCTAAGGCCCACCCACCTCCCCTCAGGAGACAGGTCGGGCATAGATGAACTGAAGTCTTAGACATGGGAATGATTCCTTGGACCACCCTGTGACGGGTGTTACCACCTACCTCCCAACCACCACAAGGCGGTTGCCTCGTTTTGAAAAATTCTGCCGATTTAGAGATATCAGCTATATATATATAACTGCCAGGTAAGTATTCATAAAACTTTGTTTTATCATAAAAACTCCATTTTGAGAGAAAATAATATCCTTAGCAATCCTCATGTTAACCTAAGGATATTTACTTGATCGTTTTACTAGAGAAACATTCTGGTAAGACTTGAGGTTTGACTATACTGAATTTTTGATATGTACAAAAAAAAAAAAGAAAAAAAAATAATGATAATAATAGTAATCGACACTTCCTCTAATGCCGAGCGACTTTGTCCAAGTATGAGGGAGTCATCAGGAACACCGACTCATCTGTGGCTGTGTGCGAAAGAAGGAATCCAATTCGACTTTAAAGACTTTTATGAAATATTGTCAAATGGAAACCTATTTATTTTCCGACCATGCCAGATGATATATTGCATTACACTAGGCAAACCTGAACTGACTTTCACCTGTAATGTTGTTTAGTTTCCATTACGGATTCAAGTGTCTGGTAAGAAAATTCAGGTTCTTGAGTGAGGTTTTGAAGGCGAATGTTGACAAGTGTATTATTGCTTTGCTCTGGAGTCGATGAGGGAGATTAGGACTTCTGATATATCTATTTTATGCTTTCAAAACCCAGGTTGCGATTATTGGATGGTATTTGATTTTAAGTAACAAACATTAAACCGATCTAGAATTTTAAAAAAAAAAAAATGTCGCCAGTTCCTTCTATGCACTTTTGGTTAAGCAATTTCTCAATGCAACTCCCAATTATCGGGCGTGTTTGTGTGTGTGTGTGTGTCCTCATGTTGCCGAGAAGTTTAATTTATATATTTCCAATAACTGACATTCTGTTCAGTTAACAGATAAGTGGCTGTACTTCACAGAACTCGTGTGTTATAACCACCTATCTCTTTTTATCTCCCTTTACTCCTTCTGTTGTATTGTGTAATGGTGGGTGGAATAATATTTTCTTTTATTTGTAAGTAATGGTTTCTATGATTATAGTTTCATTATTTTTATGAAATCAAATCAAATATAAAAGACAGAATGGTTTGAAGCAGTTTCTTATTCACGTATTTAATCAGGCCAGCTCTGTAAGTCAAGCTTGACTCATTGGGCTGCCAAATGTTCTTATTTTAATAATAATAATAATAATAATAATAATAATAATAATAATAACCTACACATCTCCATATTTTTCATCTTATCAAACTTTCTTACGCCTCTTATGTTTTCCAAACCACATCTCAACAGCTTAAACATTTTTTCCTTCATTTGGCTTAAATATTCAAGCCTCCAGATAGGAAAATTTACTCGGTAACTTCTGAATACGTTTTCCCTTTGGCTTCCAGAGATAGTTTAAACTTCCTCGAGATATGAAACTATATTTACATATACGTATATATGTGTATATATAAGATATGATATTGGATTGACGAGCTATGAAAATTAGCGGCGTTAGACTGTCACAGAAAGATGGGGATGGAATGACATGTCTAAGGCCTTTGTCCTGCTGTGGACTAGCAAAGGTAGATGGTGATGAGGATTTTATATATATATATATATATATTTATTATATATTATTTATATATATGTATATATATACATATACATATATATATATATATATATATATATATATATATATATATATATATTATATATATATATATATTTATTTATTATATATTATTTATATATATGTATATATATACATATACATATATATATATATATATATATATATATATATATATATATATATTTCTACCTCATACTTGGGATCGAACGCTAGCCCCTTCTAATGAAAGGCCAGGTCGAAACCAACCATGCCACGAGAGGCCATTAAAAGATATCGGAACCTGACGCTACCTAGCTGTCCGAGGATTTACCTGGCGAGACATCAGTCTCTTACCAGCGAGTTTTACCCGATATCACGGCCCACCACGTGACATAATTGGTAGTAATTCATTCAATTTACCCCTAATGAGTCAATATGGATAAATATCAACACAACATCGTGTTCAAATAGAAATAATTTCTACCTCATACTTGGGATCGAACGCTAGCCCCTTCTAATGAAAGGCCAGGTCGAAACCAACCATGCCACGAGAGGCCATTAAAAGATATCGGAACCTGACACTACCTAGCTGTCCGAGGATTTACCTGGCGAGACATCAGTCTCTTACCAGCGAGTTTTACCCGATATCCCGGCCCACCACGTGACACAATTGGTAGTAATTCATTCAAATTACCCCTAATGAGTCAATATGGATAAATATCAACACAACATCGTGTTCAAATAGAAATAAATTTCTACCTCATACTTGGGATCGAACCCTAGCCCCTTCTAATGAAAGGCCAGGTCGAAACCAACCATGCCACGAGAGGCCATTAAAAGATATCGGAACCTGACGCTACCTAGCTGTCCGAGGATTTACCTGGCGAGACATCAGTCTCTTACCAGCGAGTTTTACCCGATATCCCGGCCCACCACGTGACACAATTGGTAGTAATTCATTCAAATTACCCCTAATGAGTCAATATGGATAAATATCAACACAACATCGTGTTCAAATAGAAATAAATTTCTACCTCATACTTGGGATCGAACGCTAGCCCCTTCTAATGAAAGGCCAGGTCGAAACCAACCATGCCACGAGAGGCCATTAAAAGATATCGGAACCTGACGCTACCTAGCTGTCCGAGGATTTACCTGGCGAGACATCAGTCTCTTACCAGCGAGTTTTCAGCTGTAGGGGTTCTGAAATGACCCAAAATTTATGACGACGATATTGGAATTGGAAAATTTGATTAATCTTTTAAGAGATGGTGTGATGACAGATACACATTATTTTAATTTTCGATTCGTATATAAATTTAATATTGATGAAACAGGGACTGTTGCGGCCTATGTGGTAACGTCCCTGATTGATGATCACCAGATTGGGGTTCGAGTCCTGCTCAAACTCGTTAGTTTCCTTTAGTCGTTGTAACCTCACCATCCTTGTGAACTAAAGATGAGGTGTTTGGGGCAGCCTATAGGTTTATCTACTGATTCATCATCAATCCTTGCCTGGTTCTCCTTGCTCTTAGCTTGAGTGGAGAGGAAGCTTGGGCGCTCATGATAAGTATATATGGTCAGTCTCTAGGGCATTGTAATGCTTGATAGGGCAACGTCACTGTCCCTATTTTTTATTATTCATAAGCGGCCTTTAAACCTTAAAACGGATTTGTTTGAGCAGGTTGAATCATGCATTCATTCAATTGATTTATTGTCGCATTGTATTGGTCGTTTAATTTAAGGCGAACCTCTGTTGAATCTCAAACCCGGTTTCATTGTTTTATATTTAGTTACTTCAATATATCATTTCTTTTATCATAATTAGCAGAAACTATCCTTCTCTCTGTCTGTCTTTGGTGTTTTGTGATATCTATCTCCTTCCTTGCTTTTGCTGATGATTTAGTCTTGTGTATGGCTTTTTTGCTTCCCTCCTTCCCTTCTCTAATCTCTTACATTCGCTTTCGTCCATACCTCTTTCCAAACTCTCTTTTACCAGCTCCACATAATTTTCAAAATGTGAATGTCTTCTAATGTGTGTTTTTTTTTCCCTTTCTTTTTTATATTGGTTACTTCTTCCACTGTGCTCTGTAACCAGAATAGTTTTACCAAAGGTAATTTGATAATACATTCTTTCCACTTTCTATTACAAGCACCATTCATTTCTTTGTCCCACTAAATAGAAAAAAACTATCCTATCTATGCTACTATTTGTTCATGTTAATCGCTTTTTAACTTGTAATACTTAAAAGAATTATCTTGATATAATTCTGTAATATCTTTAATAGTTGAACATATGTAAAGTTTTTGGAAGGAATTAAAGCTTTAGCAGTTATTCATCTTTATTGTTTTATTTCATCAGTACAAAACATTTAATTGTACTTTAGACTTGATTTCTGTTATGACACCTTTGTAGAAAAGAAAAAGTTTAAAGATCGTTTTTATTAAGTAGTAGACTTTCGCCAATATTTTGTTTGCTATAACTATTGCTTGTATAGATTATTGGACGGTAAAATACACTTTGCCTCCACCCCACTAGATCCCAAACCACCCACCCCTGAAAAAAAGTGTTACTTCCATTCTGCACTCTTATGTAGGAACCCATGGTGAGTGAATCTGGTCCTTTGTTATATTCTAGGGAAAATAAATATACGGATTCATGGGTATATAGTGCAATTCATTGTACGGAGATTCTTAAAAGTTTCTCCCTACAGTTCTTCCAACATAATGTCCAATTCATACTATAGTGGTGAAAGATGTTGGCCCGGGCTGGAAAACGGTAACTCTTAATAATGAGATCCTTATCAGTAGACTTTCATCCTTAGAAACAGGAAACCTTTCTTAAGTTTACACGTTTCTTATGCTTATTAAGGGACTTTAAAGGATTTCCTCAAACAAAAAATTCCATTTCATACCCTTCGTCGCTCCTGAGGAAGTCTGAAGCAAAGTTCCAGTCTGCGTGGAGTATGGAATCCAATTTAACTTGATAAATCTTTTAAAATATTACCAAAGGGAAGCTGATGTATTTTCCTTCCCCGCCAGATGAAATATACTGAACTGCACAAGACAAACGTGAACTGATTTCCACCTCTCGCATTGTTTAATTTCCATTACGATTCTATGTTTCATCCTAAGTTTTCAGCTGCGAATTTTGAAGGTTCCTTGCGAGATGTTTTGGGAGTCAAATCGTTAAATCGGTAACTTGCAAATGAATGTTTACATGAATATCCATACGAGTAACATGAGCCAGAAGAAGAAAGGCATTTACGTCTGTTTATATGTGTTATAAAGATCTATTACTGAAGTTAGAGGTTCATCTAGTTGTCAGCCATGTAACCTATGACTGTTCTGTTACTGATGAGAAAGGTACAGTTTAGGTTCGGGATGAAGAATGCTGTATAATATATGACGTCTTTTTCATATGCTTTGTCAGACTAAGAAAAGGGCAAAGAGATTTAACCGGAAATTATAGAGATTGTATCGTAATCTTCCGAATTTTGTATTAATTGAATTATGATCTAACTTGGGAGAGAGAGAGAGAGAGAGAGAGAGAGAGAGAGAGAGAGAGAGAGAGAGAGAGAGAGTAGGGTAGTTCATTGCAGCTAGGCAGTTGATAACTTGTATTTTTTAAACTGCCGAGAATTTTCAATATTTTACTAAGTAAACCTTTAGTTCTAAAGAAATGTTCTTAGCCAACATTTCAGAAATGAAGTGTTCCCGTCCTTAGATAGTGTGTATAAGTTAAGTATTGGTAGTTCAACAATGAGGGAGTGAGGCTGGGATCTGAGGTGTGCCAGGAGCGGCAGTTAGGTGATAACTGAGAGGCGAGAAGAATGCAAGTATTATGCAACTAAGCTTTATCAAACAATCGTCGAGTTTTTATACAGCGCTTTCCGAGGAAGAACGTCACAAAAATTCAAACATGAAAAAGCTTGTGCTAGTCTGAAATGACAATATGGTCTATTAATAGTGCAGGGAATAGCGAGTGACAAGATGAAAAAATCAAAACCGTTGTAGTGTACGAGCGCGTATGAAACAAGTGCGGTACCGAGGTAATGACAAAGTAAGTTGGGCATATTCATCTGTTACCTGGAATGAAGGTAGAGCAGACTTTATTATGAGGTGAATCTGATATGAAATTCGCAAAGGATTGTGGTATAATATACCGTCAATATCTGCATCAATTTCGTGACATTCTTTGGCAGTAACTCTTATGCATCGGATATATCTGTTTTGTGCTTGACAATAGAAGGGAGGGACAATAAACCAGTTTCTCACCTAAACTATATTCAAACCTCAGTGAACATTCCTGGCTTCAATCCTGAACACTGATTTAATGGTCCTTTGTCATTGACGCAGTGAGGCCTCTGCTAAAAACATCTTTGGAGGATTTTCCACTAACAATTGAATTATGCTCTTCTATTAACACTGTCCAGAAGATCACTACGAGGATCGAAGACCTTTAGCACAGGAGCTAAGTGTCTCCAAAAGGATGGCATTTTTAGTTAAACTTTTACTATCAGAATTTGATGATGATTATTTATAAGGTATCATGAAAATTATTCGAAAACAATTAATCGAAAACAATTATTCGAAAACTATTATTCGAAAAACAGCTATTCGAATGGATGCTCTAAAAAGAGAGCAGGATTTACAAGAAATTCACATTACAAAATTAAGAGCAGGAAGCACAAATATGAAGTTTCAAGAAATATCGTGACTTGAATGAAAGGATAAAAAAATTAGTGGCAACCTTTGAAGAGTATTCAGTATTAAAGTATTTGCGCGCTGTAGCGCATAACTTGCATTTATAAGTAAATCTGTTTCATCATGAATTTATTTTAATGGCTTTAATAATGACATTCATACTTAAAAGATTTCACCCTTTTTGATATCTTTACACCGTTGTTTAAATAAAGAATTTTACATTTCAAATAATTATCATTTCGTATAATTGTCCTTTCGAATAACTTTCTTTAGAACAATTTTCCCTTAGAATAATTGTTTTTTGAATAATTGTTTTCGATTAATTGTTTTCGAACATTTATAACAATAATGAGTCATTATGGTGGAAACCGTGTATTGTACCCTTAAAGGAGATGGGGCATTGTCTCACCTTTCCCGCTAGCATAGGTCCAAAGATCATCACCCTTTTCTAGCATATCATCAGATTTTACGATTTGGTTTGTAATTCCTGCTAATCCTCATTCATCTGCTTAACTGCTAATTCTTAGTTATAGAATTATGGATTTTGTATTAAGTGATGCTCTGCTTTCTTTGTCTATTATCCGGTGATGTCAGGATCTTGTCGCATCTGAAACATTCGTCTGAAAGATTTGCACTGAATATAAAAATTGCACAATTCATAAGATTAAACTTGTATTGCTCTAACAAGTAAGGGCTCCCTTCCAACGAGATGTTGCTAATGTAGATTCACTCCCTCGATTTTAATAATCTTACTTATAATGAAATTGTAATACAACTACGCTATTTCTAAATTGTGTCTTGAGCTCTGATGCTGAAGATGTAATCGGATTTGAATGCATTTCGACTTTAGATTAACTGATTATTTTGTTGCAACTGACTTTGTTTTATCGGTAGTTATGTTATTACCTGTTTTATTGCGTATTAAGTGTTTTGTTTAAGTTTATTAAGATTATTAATTCTTCATTCTGGTGCTTTTAAACCTTTTTATTGAATCCATCTTCTATTCTAATCACGGCATCATCATTTATACTTCATCTGCTTTATTGGGATCTTTCCGAGAATATTTAGCTTTATCTTTATTTTCCATCATCTTTGTGTTTTCATTTTTTCTTAGGTAATTCTGTATATTCGTCGATGATATTTTATATATATGTATATATATATATATATATATATATATATATATATATATATATATATATAGTTTTCCTTATTTTAAAATATACTGTTTAGACTTTATCATGACTGTTTGATTTTTATTTCCATCCAGATAAGTACGTTTCAAGGTTATAATTTTTGTTCTCTAGGTTTTGCCATAGTCAATACAGATAGGGTCTGTTCACTCAAACTTTGTGGGCGAAGCTAATGCTGTTACGTCATTGGAGTCCTACGGCCGGATTTCTTCATTGAATTAACATAGGAGTCTTTGGTTTTTATACATTTAATCCATTTCATGGCGTGTTAGATTGTTTTTTAAATTTTTTTTTACATGCATGATGTTTGTAAAATACCCAAGCCATGATTTATTTTAAGATATAGCAGATTCAATACACAAAATTATCTACTACATTTTTCTTTGTTATTTCTATTGATTTGCTCATCTGTTATCTCTTAAGTCCATTTTTATATTAAGTCAACTTAGTTTCTCTCTCTCTCTCTCTCTCTCTCTCTCTCTCTCTCTCTCTCTCTCTCTCTCTCTCTCTCTCTCTCTCTCTCAGGTGTTAACATTATCAAGATTATAATTATATCTTCAATAAAAAGTTTGATTTTTTCATTGTTTTTGCATATCATTTTGTAAAAAAAAAATTCTTTTATTTATGATAAATGCTAAAACGAAAGGTTTATAATGTTTTACAAATCTTACTATGAATACTAACTGTTATACACAAAACAAATAGAAAATATGGACAGAGGACTGTAAAAATAAGCTATTGCATATGCACCCAAAAGCCACAAAAACTAGATTAAAATATAAGAATTATATCATATTACATATAATGAATCAAAGGAATAGATGAATATGATGAATGGAACACATTCAAGCGAATTTTTCATTAACACTCGCTGTGAGCGTCTGAGAGAGAGAGAGAGAGAGAGAGAGAGAGAGAGAGAGAGAGAGAGAGAGAGAGAGAGAGAGAATAGTGTAGTGAAAGGAAATGGAGTAACTTTTACGGAAAATTTAGAGTTTGGATTCAAGAGTAACTAGATGGAAAACATTGCTTTGAAAAATTCCTAATCAAGGGAATATATAGCCTATAAGTGAATATGTTCCTTATTCATTAGATCATAATTATCCCTGGAAAAAAATTGAACGAAAAACAAAATTGAATCAAACGACATTTGGTCTTGTTATATCTTGGGTGTGTAACCACCAAGAAAAATCAGGGGCTCTCAGCACAGAATCCCCCTGAACATCCCTGGGCCAAGGTTTTGGGTCAGTAATGCTGAAAACCACAAGGATAATACCCTTTTATGTCACCTATTTGCTCTCGTATTCATGTTGCCCTTCTGTTTCTTAGAGTTATTCTTATAATTATTTTTCCCACAGCTCTCCAAGTTGTCACTAGCTGAAGCTGTAAGGCTTTAGTAAGGTTCCAAGCTTCTGATGCATAAGTTAATACTGGTAGAACCATTTGATTAAATAATGTTCTTTTTATAGAAAGTGGCATTTTGATTTTCATAATCTCATTTTGTTTACCAAAAACATTTCATCCCATGCTTATCATTTTAATTTTAGTTTCATGACCTGGAGAAACACTGTCTGTCCTAAGTACCTATATTCATTACCAATCTCTCGAGGTTCATATGATAACTATTATGTTTTCTCTCTGCATACTCATTGAATATTATCTTAGTTTTACTCATAATCATTTTCAGTTGTATATTTCTTCTTTCTTTATTCAAATCATCCATCATCTTTTGCAATTCTTCCTATAATTCACTAAATAGGCTACAGCCATGTTATCTGAAAATATTAAGTCGTTGAGGTAGTCCCCATTAATGTTAATTCCTACATTTTCCTAATCTAGATTTTTCAGAACTTCTTTTATGCATGCTGTGAATAGTTTAGGAGATATAGGGCCTCCCTGTCCAACTTCTTTCTCAGTGCTACTTCCGCTGCAACTATTGAACATGTTCACGTATTTATTACTGAACTGGTTTCCATGGTTCGGCTAATACTTGATATTTGGTTGTAGCGACGATTGAAAATTCACGCCCGATGATGGTTTACGACTGATAATATAATCTTCGCTCAGCGAAGCGGCTTTATCAAGTCTCTTCACCTCTCTCTCAAATATGTTCGATTATGTTCAGGAATTCCTTTTAATTATTGTTCTAGTATTATCAATTCTTTTAAATCAGCTATCTCCCTCACATTAGCATCCTTTAACCACATCTTATAACTTCATCGTACCTCATAAGCGCAATCCAGGAAAGTAATTTTCTCGTCCTTCCTCAAGCTTCGTAACTTTGCATTATTATATTCAGGGTCATCTGATACACTTGTAGCATGCTCATCTTCACTTCTTGATACTCCTTTCTCTGCTCCTGAGGTAAGGATAAATAAGCTCTGCGACCCTTCCCAGTTAATACACTCTGCAATAACACAGATCATTTATCTTCTGGTCATTTCATCGTTGATGCGACCGTTTCAAAATGATTGAAGAACTCGTGTGGAGCCTTCTCTGTGAACCTTGGAATTAACCTCTGGGCATCCGACACATCAAACACTGGATCGTGTATAGCAGGGGTCGGATGCCTCGCTACTTCCATCTCTTTTCTGTCTTCTCTCTTTTTCTTCTCATCTTGCGATTTCCCTTGCTTCCATCTCCCTCGTATATCTTGCAATCTCTCGGGCTTCTTCTTCCCGTCTTGCTCCCATTTCCTTTGCATGTCGTGCTTCTTCTGCCTGTCTTTCATCCCGTCTTGCTTCCATTTCCTTGTCAAGTCGTACTTCTTCAATCTCTCTTTCTGCCTGTCTTGCCTTCATCTTCAAATTGATCAAATTCTCCTCCGGTGCATTTTGTCGAATCTCAACTTCTACATCCCTATCTTCTTTCATGCCTTCAGTTTGTGGGTCTACTGGTCCTAGCTTCACTAAAAGTTCTTCCTCAGCCTTCTCCAACAGTTCACTAGCTGCTACCATAGTTTCTTGCGACAACCTTCCTGAATTTATCAACACTTCTAAGGCTAGACACTTGATTTGGGCTTTAGTCATTCCACTTGTAGCATGGCCACCACATGCCATTAAAATAGAGAGCCACTGAGCTTTAGTTACATTAGCTTCTGACAACTCCTGAACATTTGGGTTATTCAAAAACTCTTGGATATTAAACTGTGCCATCTTGTAATTTAACAATATCTAATACTTCTCCAAAAATAAATCCTAACAATACAGAAAATCCTATCAAAACTGTACTATTCAAACCTTTAATCAAAACACGACCCAGTTATCCCCAATATTTAAAACAGACTCTCTCGATCCCAAGGGTCTGGGCACCAAAAATATATTATATTATAGTCCCGTGTCTGGGAACCAAGCATATAATATATATAATACGTTTGCCAAGTTAAACAACCTCTCGAGTTCCAAACTCACCTGATTGCTTTTACATTAAATCTGTTACATTTGGAAATATTAAGACCTGAACTCTGAGACAGTTATATAACTCCCAGACAGCAATACATAAAGCATGAAGTATACAAAGGTCTCTTAAGTACACTCAAAACAACACTGGGTAATTATTATTAAGATCTATTTAAAACCAACTCTTACTACGATTCTTTAACAGGGGTACGATTGAGTACTAATTTGAATACTGGTGATTTGAATAATACACTCTTTACAAAAATAAATATATTCTAAATAGATTACAACCCTTTGAAAAGAATTCATATAAAACAAATAAATCACTCGAAATATCAAGTCTGAACAAAACTTAGATTAAGACAAAAATGTAACGATCTGAAAATTGTAATCACTTGACTTGAAATATTAAATCTGAATAAACCTTATACTAAGACATATGAAATAATGCTTATGAAAATTATACAGTCACTTGTTTCACTTGACATTAAATCTGAATACAATATTCAAGTTTGATACTCAATGAAAATAAATAACAAATACCTTTCACCTTACTACAGGGCCAGTTACAAAACTTTACACAATACCAACACTCGCACCAACACAATAAATTTAAAAACACCTTTGTCTTCTTTTGTTACGTTTCAAGGCACAATTTATGTTTTGGCACGGAATCACTTTGGAGAGGACATACTATAGGTACTGAGAGAGAGTGAGGCAGGCACTTTGGTCTGTCACAGGACGGCTGTTTCTTTACTACTGCTATGCAGCCCTGGGTGGCTCATATATAAGACTTGGCTACTTCCAGAATATTCCAGGTCTGGGATCTGGAAGGAGGGGGGGTTGGCTAAGGGCGAAAGGCTGCCAAAAACTACTCTCTTGGACGCGTACCCATGCACAGGGAGATAAACTTTCTCAGTTAGCTTACCCGGCTTTGTCCTCAAAATGATAAAAAAGATAGAACCTAACACTAGGATTTTCGAGATCCTTCCAAAGCCCATAGCATATAAGAATTGCGGTGGCTTGAAAATTTGGTCTCAGAAAACTCTGTCTTGGAAAACTAGGTCTCAAAACTCGGTCTCAGAAAACTGGGTCTCAAACGTTTGTGCTAGCATCTTGAAACCTTTAACTTGCTTATTTAGACTATAATTATAAGGTACTAAACAGTAATTTATTATCAGAAGAACATTTGGGGAGTATTTTTTAACAATATAGTTATAGGGTACTAAACAGTAGTTTATTAGTAAAGGAACATTTGTGACAATAATTAATAAAAAAAAAAATCAAAATGATGAAATAAATAAATTCATCTAGTATTTATAACACTTTTAAAAACACTTAAGGTTATGAGCAATATCTTTCAAAAAATCGCTTTGGTTGCTGCCATCATACTCTTCCGTTAACTTTTCACTGCAATTGTAAAGTTTTTCATGTTCTTTCTTTTTAGCTGGTTTTTCTCCTAGTTGCAAATGTAGAATCTTAGTTTCCGTTAGAGTCTCTTCTTTTTTTCAGGACATTAATAAGTTTCCAAATGTTGGGGTTTCTGCATGCTATAGATTGATTTGAAGCTTAGTGAAATCCTTCTAACGCATTGATTGTCCTAGGTGATTTATTTATGACATGACTTCTCATATTCCAAAATGTTATAAGGTATAAAGGAGCTTCTCTTGTAGGGCGACGTCCACGGATTGCACCAATATATTTTAATTCAAAGTAGCTAATAAATTCCATCGGAAGTAACTCGTCTTCACTAAGTTCTTCAAATGCACTAGTAACTTTTTCAATTGGTATGAATGCCATTGCACAAAACCTTCTTATTAACAACGAAAAGTTGTTGTCGGTATTGTACCGACGCTTAAGAACCAAATCACAAATTCGGCGATAAACATTCTGGCACATATGAAAGAAGCACCCAACAGTTTCACAACAAGGAAAATGCTTTTAATACTATTACCAAGGCCTTTCTCGAAATCAATCTTCACTTCCCTGGGATTTAAATTTGGCAGAAGTTCTTTCAGTATTATGAAAGCTTTATCATAGGTATTCTTTGTTTTGTCAGGCAATAAAATAAATGCATGAGGGGAGACTTTCCCGTGCATTAAGCATGTATAATCAGAATCTTATACCATTCGTTAGGTGAAACCTTGAAAGTTACATCAATTCCTAAATAACGAAAACTTTGTAGGTCATTAAGTCCCTTGTCAGAAGCACATACTAAAATTCTTTTTTTCATCGTCAATTCCACTGTCACTCTGTAGAAAAGCTTTTTCATCACTCAAAACATGCAATGATTGTGGTATTTCAAATCCTGTATGTATCTGAGGTGAAGGAGGAGCACCGAAAGCTTTAGTCCGCCAATTAGTTATTGACCTTGAAATTGATGGCAAACTTGTTATTTCACATATTCCATTTTCATTAAATTTACTCACAGTATCGTCTAAAATAATTCGTGTGCTAGTTGAATCACTATTCTGAATTTTACACTTAATTTCTGATATAGCACCTTTGGCTTCCACTTTTGCTAATGTAGATGAATGATTATGGCTGTTAACTTTCTTGACAATTACATTTCCGCCATCTTGAATCTTTGTGTGAATTCGTGCCATGCATGAAGATCTTCGCATTTCACATCCCCAGAATGACCTTATCTTGTCAGCACCATGCATATGAAAATCATGTATGTAGTTCTCATCGTCTATGAATTTCTCATTTCCTCTTTGGGATTCAATGTATTTAGAAGCCATCACTACAGGTACTGAAACTAAACTTGAAATTATAAGAGATTGAATAGAAAATAAGAACTACATTCCCCGTTTACAGTTTAACAGCCATTTTGATATGATACCAACATTAAAACCAAACAGCCCAGTTTCCGCGCGTTCTATAGGTAACAGAGTTTTTCTATTTTTTCATACAAAATTCCTTTAACATTTTTCTATGCTTGAAATAAATTTAATGTCTTAATTAAACATAAGCACACATTTATACATTTTATTTGCCTGTGTAAAGTTTTGTTAGAGGACATGATGATTTTTTCTACCAGTTAAGACGTAGATATTCAACATGGTTTAGAGACCGAGTTTTCCTAGCACCAAGAATTGCGTGTTTCCTCTCAAACATGACACAATACATCATAAAAATATAATAGAACATTACATAAGCCCTTGTTCCAATCTCGTATGGTCATTTAACACTCTCAAACAGGTTATGTAAGACTTCATAACAAAAATATGGGAAATAAAAAGTTAATTCTTAAAAATAACATAAATTTACATATACTGACTTGAATAAAGAATAAAATGAAATTAAGGACGAAAGTCTTGCATAATTTTCATACAAAACTACGTCTACACTAGAGGAACTCATCTTACGGGCTGGCTATTCACCTCTGCAATTCACATATGAAAACATAAATAGAATACATGAATAAACTTCTGTATTTACTCTACACTAGACTAGCTTTGTAAGAATCTATATATATATATATATATATATATAAAATACATACATATATATATATATATATATATATATATGCATATATATATATAAATATATATATATATATATATATATATATATATATATATATATATATATATATATATATGCATATATTTACATATATATATATATATACATATATATATATATATATATACATGTATATATATATATATATATATATATATATATATATATATATATATATATACATATATATATATATATACATATGTATATATATATGTATATAAATACATATGTATATATATATATATATGTATATATATATATATACACATATGTATATATATATACACATATGTATATAAATACATATGTATATATATATGTATATATATACACATATGTATATATATATATATATACACATATGCATATATATATATATATATATATATATATATACACATATGTATATATATATATATATATGTATATATATACACATATGTATATATATATACACATATGTATATATATATTATATATATATATACACATATGTATATATATATATATATATATATATATACACATATGTATATATATACATATATATATATATATATATATATATATATATATACATATATATATATACATATATATATATATATATATATATATATATATATACATTATATATATGTATATATATACATTATACAGTATATATATATATATATATATATATATATATATATATATATATATATATGTATATATATACATATACATATACATATATACATATACATATATATGCATATATATACATATACATATATGCATATACATATATATGCATATATATATGCATATACATATGCATATATATATATATATAAATAGATATATATATGTATATATATATATATATATATATATATATATATATATATATATATATATATATATATATTGTTACGACCCCTTTGGACATAATACAGTTTCTTTATTTCAATACTCACAGGGATCGTAGGCAGTAAGAAAGTACACAGGGCATGAGGAATGTGGAAACAAACACCAGAATAAAATAAACAATATTTAGTTACACAATACACATAATACTAAATAAGCCTTGTTAGCCAACTTAATTAACAGTAAATACAAGCATAACAATAAATGGCTCACAAAGATACCTAATACTTAGAAACTAACCCTAACAAAGCAAAGAAAGGACATAACATGCCAAAGGCTCAAATAATAATAATACGGGCCCAAAACCGATAACCTATAATTATAAGATCGAAGAAAGACTAGAGAAAATAAAGACAGGAAAACCTTAAATCTCCTACCTAATCGTGTTTGTACTAAACTTAAAACTAACCCAATACCAAGAACTTAACATAACATAATAAATGTAAATGTGATTGATAATTATATACACAAATCTTTGCATACAACGAAGTGTAGAGGAGTCTCTTCAACCTCCCAGCAGATATACGGGGCAGCACACAAAGTGTCCAGGTAGACCCTGGGGTTGGCATCAATTCCGAGGAACAACACAGGATAATTACGTCTTACCTGGCAATTACGAGCCAATTGCTCTCCTGGACATGCAGCTCAAGACGGACGGGACAGTGGTTGGCGTAACATCTCCTATGTGGTGGGATAGCGACGACCACGTCTTCCGCCAAATCCTTCTGCGGGAATCAGGAGTACAGGTGTCGCAAGTGACAGTAACCTGTGATATCACAGCCGTGATCACACTCCTCAATGTACATACTCCGCAGATGGCTCAGCACATCTATGGAAAACCACTTCCAAAGAACGGCCGTCGAAATATTCCTTCAAAAAGGCGTAGAATAAGTCTCCAGAAGGCTGCCAACAAAGGAGCGTACGTCCAAAAGCTTATACAGGCCCGAACTGCCTTAGCCCGGCCTCAACTCACTGCACTACAGTTCCATTCCTAATCGAAAACAAAATAAAAACAATCGTTAACACGATAGTTAGGCAATTCACAACAAGAAGAGGAATCACTGAGTAAAACCACCGAACGTTACGTTAACGTAAAAAAATAGTTACTGAACTGAATATAATAGAGCACTTAAAACTAAAGTACAAGGCTAATTTAAGAAAATAAACAAGCAATAAATTACGTTAATTTGACACCTTCCTCCTCCTCAAAAATAAAATATTCAAATAGAATAAATTTTTTTTAGTACCACACAACCATATAACATACTAGAAAATAACCATATAGAAAACTTAATCTAAAACATCCTACAAAGAAAAAAGAGACAACTTGATCTAAAATATCCTGCAAGGGAAAAATAAGGTGAAGCGACACTCACAACATAATGACACAGACTTAAGGCAAAGCCCGAATCGATACACCATTTTAAATATGATAAAAAAATTAACTACCTTAAATATGATTTTCAATACAAAGCCCGAAGGAGAAATGAGAAGGGCGAGGTGAGTAGAGAACTGACCAGACTTACATCCCAGAAAGGGCGTCAGGAATACAGTTATCAACACCCTTCACATGCTTAATACTTAAAGCAAACTCCTGTAGCTGAAGAGCCCAATGCAAAATCCTCTGGTTTGAACCTTTCATTCTTTCAATGAACACCAAAGAGTTATGGTCCGTCCAAATTTCTACGGGAAAGGAAAAATTGGTAACATATGGTTTGAAATGAACCAAGGTACGAATTAAAGCTAGAGCCTCCTTCTCGATGGTAGAATGCCTTCTCCCAGCATCCAGCAACTTACGACTAAAGTACGATACTGGACGCACTTCACCATCTTCATGTCTTTGAAAAAGTACTCCACCTATACCCACATCACTGGCATCTACAGCCACAATAAAAGGTTTCTGAAAGTCAGGAGACATTAGAATGGGGTTAGACATCAATTCAGTTTTGAGTTTTAAAAAAGATTCCTCATGCTGAGAAGACCATACAAACTTTTGTCCCTTTTGTAATAGTTGAGTAGGGGGCTGAGCAATGTCAGAGAAATTCCGGACGAATCTCCTATAATAACCCATGATACCTAAAATTCTCCGGACCTCCCTAACATTGTGTGGCCTTTTTCTAAAGTAGAATAATAGGGTTTAATATTTCTTATCCTTCAGCATTAATGTCCTAGCTTCTTTCTTCACACTTCTTTGACTTTCCTAATAATATGAATACACAGTACATATACTTGAAAACAAACAAATATTCAAACTTAGCTATCAGGTTGTGGATATGAGCTACATTTTCTTTATTTCCCTTAAATATCTCCTATAACAATAAATATACTTGCAATGTAGAAAAATGAATATCCAAAAAGTCAATGATACATTAAAAAAAGACATCCTGGCTCACTTTACATAATGGATAATTTTTTCTTGTATGTAATTTATCAAAATCATATATTTACAATAACCACTGTTTTTTAGAATGTATCAAAAACTTTATATTTGATAAAACGTATACATCATCATCTCTGTGGGTTTGAATGACTTGGTTCACCTACAAATTCATCATGGGTTTTGTTCATTACGTACCTTTAGCAAATTGATGAAAACTTGGGCAACAGTCTCTGTTTTCTTTTGTTCATTAGTTTCTCGTGAAATATCTGGTAAACTTGGAAGCTCTCCTTTGTCGACGTAATGACAGACAGTATTTACACGACCATTAAATACTTTTGCTTGATCTGCATAAACATGATGTCCTGCCTCTTGTATTACCTGAACATCAACATATGAGTTTGATCGCATGTCCTTCATCTGGAACCCTGCCCGTTTATCAACCCAAGAATGTGAAGCATAAATCACAGTAATCGGCACTTCCTCTTTCAGCTTATCCATCCGATGAATCATTGGACATTTAGCCCAACAAACGCTATCCATTATAGTACGGAAAGCAGATTCACCAGTTGGGTCTTGAGCATTACAGTTATACAAATAATTCTGTATAACTTTTTCAGCCTCCTTTACCATTTCAGAAAATTTGTCAATAAGGTCAGGCCGGACTTTTTGTAGAAGTTTTGGTCCCAAGGGACCAGCAGCTCTCACAATAAACAAAAGATTAAAGTACTCAAGTATTATACAAATTAGTTTTACCCAAAAGCCACCATCCGCAGGCCGCTCCGAAAGGCCCCATGGCTCGGCCAAAATTAAATGCTCTATTCTTTCAGGATACTTTATAGCATACGATGCTGCTAGAAAGCCACCAAAGGAATGCCCCAACAAGATGAATTTATTAAGATTCATTTTCTCCCTCCAGGCTTCTATCGTAATTATAAACTCCCTTTATGCCTCTATGGGGTCTTTGGAGAATGCTGGGCGCGAGCTTCGACCAAACCCGATTGTATCGAAGGCATACACTGGTCTATGTGCAGCAATGGAATCAAAATTTAAACAAAAAAACCCCAGTCCACATCCAAACCCATGTAAAAAAAAACTATGGGTTTTTCAGGGGAATCCTCATTCAAAATGATAGTCCATATATAAGATTCTTCTTTTCCGATACAGTCACCAACATTAACGTCACGTACACTGTATGCACTTTTGAGATTTGATAGAAGTGCCTTCTCTGCTTCTCTTAGTAGACTTGGTGATGTTGGACACCATTTTAGCCAGTCACCAAACCAGCGTTCTTGTTGCTCTTCAATATCGAACCGATTTTGTTCACTCATGATTTAATATGTCAGTGACAACTTTTTTTTTTTTTGGTCTTATCTAAACAACACACACTACTACAGAAGTCAATTTAATAAGGAAATCACTCGAGTAGTTGATTAGAAGCAACGATCCACAGAACGACTCAGTCACTCAACCCAACAAACCTCTAATCACACAGAACCTTGGTTTTGTTAAATCATCCGTACCTCCTAATTCATAATTGAATTCAGCCTTCTGAGCTTCAATAAAGCTTACACGGTCACAATCAGGTTTAAATATTTTATTTATAAAACTACTACTACCACTACCTACAGACCCGGGTCTCTCTACATCTATGTCTAAACTACTAAAGTTTAAATTATCCTCATTCTGTAAGGCAGCAGCAGCCTTTGCAGAACCTCGAGTGGTAAATGCCACAGGACTTGCAGTTACGGACACTTTTGGGAATATTTCATAACCTTAGGCATCTGACATATCATTTCCCAAAATGCCGTCAATACCCGGGATAGGGAGCTTTTTTACCACTGCCAATTCTGTCACCTTGTGATACCCTGGGAAGAATGCCTCTACTTCCACCAAAGGTGCAGAAACCACTGTAGAAAGGGCGTCAGGAATACAGTTATCAACACCCTTCACATGCTTAATACTTAAAGCAAACTCCTGTAGCTTAAGAGCCCAATGCAAAATCATCTGGTTTGAACCTTTCATTCTTTCAATGAACACCAAAGGGTTATGGTCCGTCCAAATTTCTACGGGAAAGGAAAAATTGGTAACATATGGTTTGAAATGAACCAAGGTACGAATTAAAGCTAGAGCCTCCTTCTCGATGGTAGAATGCCTTCTCCCAGCATCCAGCAACTTACGACTAAAGTACGATACTGGACGCACTTCACCATCTTCATGTCTTTGAAAAAGTACTCCACCTATACCCACATCACTGGCATCTACAGCCACAATAAAAGGTTTCTGAAAGTCAGGAGACATTAGAATGGGGTTAGACATCAATACAGTTTTGAGTTTTAAAAAAGATTCCTCATGCTGAGAAGACCATACAAACTTTTGTCCCTTTTGTAATAGTTGAGTAGGGGGCTGAGCAATGTCAGAGAAATTCCGGACGAATCTCCTATAATAACCCATAATACCTAAAATTCTCCGGACCTCCCTAACATTGTGTGGCCTTTTTCTAAATTAGAATAATAGGGTTTAATATTTCTTATCCTTCAGCATTAATGTCCTAGCTTCTTTCTTCACACTTCTTTGACTTTCCTAATAATATGAATACACAGTACATATACTTGAAAACAAACAAATATTCAAACTTAGCTATCAGGTTGTGGATATGAGCTACATTTTCTTTATTTCCCTTAAATATCTCCTATAACAATAAATATACTTGCAATGTAGAAAAATGAATATCCAAAAAGTCAATGATACATTAAAAAAAGACATCCTGGCTCACTTTACATAATGGATAATTTTTTCTTGAATGTAATTTATCAAAATCATATATTTACAATAACCACTGTTTTTTAGAATGTATCAAAAACTTTATATTTGATAAAATGTATACATCATCATCTCTGTGGGTTTGAATGACTTGGTTCACCTACAAATTCATCATGGGTTTTGTTCATTACGTACCTTTAGCAAATTGATGAAAACTTTGGCAACAGTCTCTGTTTTCTTTTGTTCATTAGTTTCTCGTGAAATATCTGGTAAACTTGGAAGCTCTCCTTTGTCGACGTAAGGACAGACAGTATTTACACGACCATTAAATACTTTTGCTTGATCTGCATAAACATGATGTCCTGCCTCTTGTATTACCTGAACATCAACATATGAGTTTGACCGCATGTCCTTCATCTGGAACCCTGCCCGTTTATCAACCCAAGAATGTGAACCATAAATCACAGTAATCGGCACTTCCTCTTTCAGCTTATCCATCCGATGAATCATTGGACATTTAGCCCAACAAACGCTATCCATTATAGTACGGAAAGCAGATTCACCAGTTGGGTCTTGAGCATTACAGTTATACAAATAATTCTGTATAACTATTTCAGCCTCCTATTTCAGAAAATTTGTCTATAAGGTCAGGCCGGACTTTTTGTAGAAGTTCAGCTCTCACAATAAACAAAAGATTAAAGTACTCAAGTATTATACAAATTAGTTTTACCCAAAAGCCACGATCCCCAGGCCGCTCCGAAAGGCCCCATTGCTCGGCCAAAATTAAATGCTCTATTCTTTCAGGATACTTTATAGCATACGATGCTGCTAGAAAGCCACCAAAGGAATGCCCCAACAAGATGAATTTATTAAGATTCATTTTCTCCCTCCAGGCTTCTATCGTAATTATAAACTCCCTTTCTGCCTCTATGGTATCTTTGGAGAATGCTGGGCGCGAGCTTCGACCAAACCCGATTGTATCGAAGGCATACACTGGTCTATGTGCAGCAATGGAATCAAAATTTAAACAAAAAAACCCCAGTCCACATCCAGACCCATGTAAAAAAAAAACTATGGGTTTTTAAGGGGAATCCTCATTCAAAATGATAGTCCATATATAAGATTCTTCTTTTCCGATACAGTCACCAACATTAACGTCACGTACACTGTATGCACTTTTGAGATTTGATAGAAGTGCCTTCTCTGCTTCTCTTAGCAGACTTGGTGATGTTGGACACCATTTTAGCCAGTCACCAAACCAGCGTTCTTGTTGCTCTTCAATATCGAACCGATTTTGTTCACTCATGATTTAATATGTCAGTGACAACTTTTTTTTTTTTTTTGTCTTATCTAAACAACACACACTACTACAGAAGTCAATTTAATAAGGAAATCACTCGAGTAGTCGATTAGAAGCAACGATCCACAGAACGACTCAGTCACTCAACCCAACAAACCTCTAATCACACAGAACCTTGGTTTTGTTAAATCATCCGTACCTCCTAATTCATAATTGAATTCAGCCTTCTGAGCTTCAATAAAGCTTACACGGTCACAATCAGGTTTAAATATTTTATTTATAAAACTACTACTACCACTACCTACAGACCCGGGTTTTTCTACATCTATGTCTAAACTACTAAAGTTTAAATTATCCTCATTCTGTAAGGCAGCAGCAGCCTTTGCAGAAGCTCGAGTGGTAATTGCCACAGGACTTGCAGTTACGGACACTATTGGGAATATTTCATAACCTTGGGTATCTGACATTTCATTTCCCAAAATGCCGTCAATACCCGGGATAGGGAGCTTTTTTACCACTGCCAATTCTGTCACCTTGTGATACCCTGGGAAGAATGCCTCTACTTCCACCAAAGGTGCAGAAACCACTGTAGAAAGGGCGTCAGGAATACAGTTATCAACACCCTTCACATGCTTAATACTTAAAGCAAACTCCTGTAGCTTAAGAGCCCAATGCAAAATCCTCTGGTTTGAACCTTTCATTCTTTCAATGAACACCAAAGGGTTATGGTCCGTCCAAATTTCTACGGGAAAGGAAAAATTGGTAACATATGGTTTGAAATGAACCAAGGTACGAATTAAAGCTAGAGCCTCCTTCTCGATGGTAGAATGCCTTCTCCCAGCATCCAGCAACTTACGACTAAAGTACGATACTAGACGCACTTCACCATCTTCATGTCTTTGAAAAAGTACTCCACCTATGCCCACATCACTGGCATCTACAGCCACAATAAAAGGTTTCTGAAAGTCAGGAGACATTAGAATGGGGTTAGACATCAATAGAGTTTTGAGTTTTAAAAAAGATTCCTCATGCTGAGAAGACCATACAAACTTTTGTCCCTTTTGTAATAGTTGAGTAGGGGGCTGAGCAATGTCAGAGAAATTCCGGACGAATCTCCTATAATAACCCATAATACCTAAAATTCTCCGGACCTCCCTAACATTGTGTGGCCTTTTTCTAAAGTAGAATAATAGGGTTTAATATTTTTTATCCTTCAGCATTAATGTCCTAGCTTCTTTCTTCACACTTCTTTGACTTTCCTAATAATATGAATACACAGTACATATACTTGAAAACAAACAAATATTCAAACTTAGCTATCAGGTTGTGGATATGAGCTACATTTTCTTTATTTCCCTTAAATATCTCCTATAACAATAAATATACTTGCAATGTAGAAAAATGAATATCCAAAATGTCAATGATACATTAAAAAAGACATCCTGGCTCACTTTATATAATGGATAATTTTTTCTTGAATGTAATTTATCAAAATCCTATATTTACAATAACCACTGTTTTTTAGAATGTATCAAAAACTTTATATTTGATAAAACGTATACATCATCATCTCTGTGGGTTTGAATGACTTGGTTCACCTACAAATTCATCATGGGTTTTGTTCATTACGTAGGCTACCTTTAGCAAATTGATGAAAACTTGGGCAACAATCTCCTGTTTTCTTTTGTTCATTAGTTTCTCGTGAAATATCTGGTAAACTTGGAAGCTCTCCTTTGTCGACGTAATGACAGACAGTATTTACACGACCATTAAATACTTTTGCTTGATCTGCATAAACATGATGTCCTGCCTCTTGTATAATCTGAACATCAACATATGAGTTTGACCGCATGTCCTTCATCTGGAACCCTGCCCGTTTATCAACCCAAGAATGTGAACCATAAATCACAGTAATCGGCACTTCCTCTTTCAGCTTATCCATCCGGTGAATCATTGGACATTTAGCCCAACAAACGCTATCCATTATAGTACGGAAAGCAGATTCACCAGTTGGGTCTTGAGCATTACAGTTATACAAATAATTCTGTATAACTTTTTCAGCCTCCTATTTCAGAAAATTTGTCAATAAGGTCAGGCCGGACTTTTTGTAGAAGTTTTGGTCCCAAGGGACCAGCTCTCACAATAAACAAAAGATTAAAGTACTCAAGT
Organism: Palaemon carinicauda; assembly: GCF_036898095.1. Taxonomy (NCBI): domain Eukaryota; kingdom Metazoa; phylum Arthropoda; class Malacostraca; order Decapoda; family Palaemonidae; genus Palaemon; species Palaemon carinicauda. The sequence continues at coordinate 107,927,785 of NC_090743.1, read as the reverse complement.
ATTATACAAATTAGTTTTACCCAAAAGCCACCATCCCCAGGCCGCTCCGAAAGGCCCCATGGCTCGGCCAAAATTAAATGCTCTATTCTTTCAGGATACTTTATAGCATACGATGCTGCTAGAAAGCCACCAAAGGAATGCCCCAACAAGATGAATTTATTAAGATTCATTTTCTCCCTCCAGGCTTCTATCGTAATTATAAACTCCCTTTCTGCCTCTATGGTATCTTTGGAGAATGCTGGGCGCGAGCTTCGACCAAACCCGATTGTATCGAAGGCATACACTGGTCTATGTGCAGCAATGGAATCAAAATTTAAACAAAAAAACCCCAGTCCACATCCAGACCCATGTAAAAAAAAAACTATGGGTTTTTCAGGGGAATCCTCATTCAAAATGATAGTCCATATATAAGATTCTTCTTTTCCGATACAGTCACCAACATTAACGTCACGTACACTGTATGCACTTTTGAGATTTGATAGAAGTGCCTTCTCTGCTTCTCTTAGCAGACTTGGTGATGTTGGACACCATTTTAGCCAGTCACCAAACCAGCGTTCTTGTTGCTCTTCAATATCGAACCGATTTTGTTCACTCATGATTTAATATGTCAGTGACAACTTTTTTTTTTTTTTTTGTCTTATCTAAACAACACACACTACTACAGAAGTCAATTTAATAAGGAAATCACTCGAGTAGTCGATTAGAAGCAACGATCCACAGAACGACTCAGTCACTCAACCCAACAAACCTCTAATCACACAGAACCTTGGTTTTGTTAAATCATCCGTACCTCCTAATTCATAATTGAATTCAGCCTTCTGAGCTTCAATAAAGCTTACACGGTCACAATCAGGTTTAAATATTTTATTTATAAAACTACTACTACCAATACCTACAGACCCGGGTCTCTCTACATCTATGTCTAAACTACTAAAGTTTAAATTATCCTCATTCTGTAAGGCAGCAGCAGCCTTTGCAGAAGCTCGAGTGGTAATTGCCACAGGACTTGCAGTTACGGACACTATTGGGAATATTTCATAACCTTGGGCATCTGACATATCATTTCCCAAAATGCCGTCAATACCCGGGATAGGGAGCTTTTTTACCACTGCCAATTCTGTCACCTTGTGATACCCTGGGAAGAATGCCTCTACTTCCACCAAAGGTGCAGAAACCACTGTAGAAAGGGCGTCAGGAATACAGTTATCAACACCCTTCACATGCTTAATACTTAAAGAAAACTCCTGTAGCTTAAGAGCCCAATGCAAAATCCTCTGGTTTGAACCTTTCATTCTTTCAATGAACACCAAAGGGTTATGGTCCGTCCAAATTTCTACGGGAAAGGAAAAATTGGTAACATATGGTTTGAAATGAACCAAGGTACGAATTAAAGCTAGAGCCTCCTTCTCGATGGTAGAATGCCTTCTCCCAGCATCCAGCAACTCACGACTAAAGTACGATACTGGACGCACTTCACCATCTTCATGTCTTTGAAAAAGTACTCCACCTATACCCACATCACTGGCATCTACAGCCACAAGAAAAGGTTTCTGAAAGTCAGGAGACATTAGAATGGGGTTAGACATCAATACAGTTTTGAGTTTTAAAAAAGATTCCTCATGCTGAGAAGACCATACAAACTTTTGTCCCTTTTGTAATAGTTGAGTAGGGGGCTGAGCAATGTCAGAGAAATTCCGGACGAATCTCCTATAATAACCCATAATACCTAAAATTCTCCGGACCTCCCTAACATTGTGTGGCCTTTTTCTAAAGTAGAATAATAGGGTTTAATATTTCTTATCCTTCAGCATTAATGTCCTAGCTTCTTTCTTCACACTTCTTTGACTTTCCTAATAATATGAATACACAGTACATATACTTGAAAACAAACAAATATTCAAACTTAGCTATCAGGTTGTAGATATGAGCTACATTTTCTTTATTTCCCTTAAATATCTCCTATAACAATAAATATACTTGCAATGTAGAAAAATGAATATCCAAAAAGTCAATGATACATTAAAAAAAGACATCCTGGCTCACTTTACATAATGGATAATTTTTTCTTGAATGTAATTTATCAAAATCATATATTTACAATAACCATTGTTTTTTAGAATGTATCAAAAACTTTATATTTGATAAAACGTATACATCATCATCTCTGTGGGTTTGAATGACTTGGTTCACCTACAAATTCATCATGGGTTTTGTTCATTACGTACCTTTAGCAAATTGATGAAAACTTGTGCAACAGTCTCTGTTTTCTTTTGTTCATTAGTTTCTCGTGAAATATCTGGTAAACTTGGAAGCTCTCCTTTGTCGACGTAATGACAGACAGTATTTACACGACCATTAAATACTTTTGCTTGATCTGCATAAACATGATGTCCTGCCTCTTGTATTACCTGAACATCAACATATGAGTTTGACCGCATGTCCTTCATCTGGAACCCTGCCCGTTTATCAACCCAAGAATGTGAACCATAAATCACAGTAATCGGCACTTCCTCTTTCAGCTTATCCATCCGATGAATCATTGGACATTTAGCCCAACAAACGCTATCCATTATAGTACGGAAAGCAGATTCACCAGTTGGGTCTTGAGCATTACAGTTATACAAATAATTCTGTATAACTTTTTCAGCCTCCTAGTATTTCAGAAAATTTGTCAATAAGGTCAGGCCGGACTTTTTTTAGAAGTTTTGGTCCCAAGGGACCAGCAGCTCTCACAATAAACAAAAGATTAAAGTACTCAAGTATTATACAAATTAGTTTTACCCAAAAGCCACCATCCGCAGGCCGCTCCGAAAGGCCCCATGGCTCGGCCAAAATTTAATGCTCTATTCTTTCAGGATACTTTATAGCATACGATGCTGCTAGAAAGCCACCAAAGGAATGCCCCAACAAGATGAATTTATTAAGATTCATTTTCTCCCTCCAGGCTTCTATCGTAATTATAAACTCCCTTTCTGCCTCTATGGGATCTTTGGAGAATGCTGGGCGCGAGCTTCGACCAAACCCGATTGTATCGAAGGCATACACTGGTCTATGTGCAGCAATGGAATCAAAATTTAAACAAAAAAACCCCAGTCCACATCCAAACCCATGTAAAAAAAAACTATGGGTTTTTCAGGGGAATCCTCATTCAAAATGATAGTCCATATATAAGATTCTTCTTTTCCGATACAGTCACCAACATTAACGTCATGTACACTGTATGAACTTTTGAGATTTGATAGAAGTGCCTTCTCTGCTTCTCTTAGCAGACTTGGTGATGTTGGACACCATTTTAGCCAGTCACCAAACCAGCGTTCTTGTTGCTCTTCAATATCGAACCGATTTTGTTCACTCATGATTTAATATGTCAGTGACAACTTTTTTTTTTTTTTTTTTGTCTTATCTAAACAACACACACTACAGAAGTCAATTTAATAAGGAAATCACTCGAGTAGTTGATTAGAAGCAACGATCCACAGAACGACTCAGTCACTCAACCCAACAAACCTCTAATCACACAGAACCTTGGTTTTGTTAAATCATCCGTACCTCCTAATTCATAATTGAATTCAGCCTTCTGAGCTTCAATAAAGCTTACACGGTCACAATCAGGTTTAAATATTTTATTTATAAAACTACTACTACCACTACCTACAGACCCGGGTCTCTCTACATCTATGTCTAAACTACTAAAGTTTAAATTATCCTCATTCTGTAAGGCAGCAGCAGCCTTTGCAGAAGCTCGAGTGGTAATTGCCACAGGACTTGCAGTTACGGACACTATTGGGAATATTTCATAACCTTGGGCATCTGACATATCATTTCCCAAAATGCCGTCAATACCCGGGATAGGGAGCTTTTTTACCACTGCCAATTCTGTCACCTTGTGATACCCTGGGAAGAATGCCTCTACTTCCACCAAAGGTGCAGAAACCACTGTAGAAAGGGCGTCAGGAATACAGTTATCAACACCCTTCACATGCTTAATACTTAAAGCAAACTCCTGTAGCTTAAGAGCCCTATGCAAATCCCTCTGGTTTGAACCTTTCATTCTTTCAATGAACACCAAAGGGTTATGGTCCGTCCAAATTTCTACGGGAAAGGAAAAATTGGTAACATATGGTTTGAAATGAACCAAGGTACGAATTAAAGCTAGAGCCTCCTTCTCGATGGTAGAATGCCTTCTCCCAGCATCCAGCAACTTACGACTAAAGTACGATACTGGACGCACTTCACCATCTTCATGTCTTTGAAAAAGTACTCCACCTATGCCCACATCACTGGCATCTACAGCCACAATAAAAGGTTTCTGAAAGTCAGGAGACATTAGAATGGGGTTAGACATCAATAGAGTTTTGAGTTTTAAAAAAGATTCCTCATGCTGAGAAGACCATACAAACTTTTGTCCCTTTTGTAATAGTTGAGTAGGGGGCTGAGCAATGTCAGAGAAATTCCGGACGAATCTCCTATAATAACCCATAATACCTAAAATTCTCCGGACCTCCCTAACATTGTGTGGCCTTTTTCTAAAGTAGAATAATAGGGTTTAATATTTCTTATCCTTCAGCATTAATGTCCTAGCTTCTTTCTTCACACTTCTTTGACTTTCCTAATAATATGAATACACAGTACATATACTTGAAAACAAACAAATATTCAAACTTAGCTATCAGGTTGTGGATATGAGCTACATTTTCTTTATTTCCCTTAAATATCTCCTATAACAATAAATATACTTGCAATGTAGAAAAATGAATATCCAAAAAGTCAATGATACATTAAAAAAGACATCCTGGCTCACTTTATATAATGGATAATTTTTTCTTGAATGTAATTTATCAAAATCCTATATTTACAATAACCACTGTTTTTTTAGAATGTATCAAAAACTTTATATTTGATAAAACGTATACATCATCATCTGTGTGGGTTTGAATGACTTGGTTCACCTACAAATTCATCATGGGTTTTGTTCATTACGTAGGCTACCTTTAGCAAATTGATGAAAACTTGGGCAACAGTCTCTGTTTTCTTTTGTTAATTAATTTCTCGTGAAATATCTGGTAAACTTGGAAGCTCTCCTTTGTCGACGTAATGACAGACAGTATTTACACGACCATTAAATACTTTTGCTTGATCTGCATAAACATGATGTCCTGCCTCTTGTATAATCTGAACATCAACATATGAGTTAGACCGCATTTCCTTCATCTGAAACCCTGCCCGTTTATCAACCCAAGAATGTGAAGCATAAATCACAGTAATCGGCACTTCCTCTTTCAGCTTATCCATCCGATAAATCATTGGACATTTAGCCCAACAAACGCTATCCATTATAGTACGGAAAGCAGATTCACCAGTTGAGTCTTGAGCATTACAGTTATACAAATAATTCTGTATAACTTTTTCAGCCTCCTATTTCAGAAAATTTGTCAATAAGGTCAGGCCGGACTTTTTGTAGAAGTTTTGGTCCCAAGGGACCAGCAGCTCTCACAATAAACAAAAGATTAAAGTACTCAAGTATTATGCAAATTAGTTTTACCCAAAAGCCACCATCCCCAGGCCGCTCCGAAAGGCCCCATGGCTCGGCCAAAATTAAATGCTCTATTCTTTCAGGATACTTTATAGCATACGATGCTGCTAGAAAGCCACCAAAGGAATGCCCCAACAAGATGAGTTTATTAAGATTCATTTTCTCCCTCCAGGCTTCTATCGTAATTATAAACTCCCTTTATGCCTCTATGGGATCTTTGGAGAATGCTGGGCGCGAGCTTCGACCAAACCCGATTGTATCGAAGGCATACACTGGTCTATGTGCAGCAATGGAATCAAAATTTAAACAAAAAAACCCCAGTCCACATCCAAACCCATGTAAAAAAAAACTATGGGTTTTTCAGGGGAATCCTCATTCAAAATGATAGTCCATATATAAGATTCTTCTTTTCCGATACAGTCACCAACATTAACGTCACGTACACTGTATGCACTTTTGAGATTTGATAGAAGTGCCTTCTCTGCTTCTCTTAGCAGACTTGGTGATGTTGGACACCATTTTAGCCAGTCACCAAACCAGCGTTCTTGTTGCTCTTCAATATCGAACCGATTTTGTTCACTCATGATTTAATATGTCAGTGACAACTTTTTTTTTCTTTTTGTCTTATCTAAACAACACACACTACTACAGAAGTCAATTTAATAAGGAAATCACTCGAGTAGTCGATTAGAAGCAACGATCCACAGAACGACTCAGTCACTCAACCCAACAAACCTCTAATCACACAGAACCTTGGTTTTGTTAAATCATCCGTACCTCCTAATTCATAATTGAATTCAGCCTTCTGAGCTTCAATAAAGCTTACACGGTCACAATCAGGTTTAAATATTTTATTTATAAAACTACTACTACCACTACCTACAGACACGGGTCTCTCTACATCTATGTCTAAACTACTAAAGTTTAAATTATCCTCATTCTGTAAGGCAGCAGCAGCCTTTGCAGAAGCTCGAGTGGTAATTGCCACAGGACTTGCAGTTACGGACACTATTGGGAATATTTCATAACCTTGGGCATCTGACATATCATTTCCCAAAATGCCGTCAATACCCGGGATAGGGAGCTTTTTTACCACTGCCAATTCTGTCACCTTGTGATACCCTGGGAAGAATGCCTCTACTTCCACCAAACGTGCAGAAACCACTGTAGAAAGGGCGTCAGTAATACAGTTATCAACACCCTTCACATGCTTAATACTTAAAGCAAACTCCTGTAGCTTAAGAGCGCAATGCAAAATCCTCTGGTTTGAACCTTTCATTCTTTCAATGAACACCAAAGGGTTATGGTCCGTCCAAATTTCTACGGGAAAGGAAAAATTGGTAACATATGGTTTGAAATGAACCAAGATACGAATTAAAGCTAGAGCCTCCTTCTCGATGGTAGAATGCCTTCTCCCAGCATCCAGCAACTTACGACTAAAGTACGATACTGGACGCACTTCACCTTCTTCATGTGAAAAAGTACTCCACCTATGCCCACATCACTGGCATCTACAGCCACAATAAAAGGTTTCTGAAAGTCAGGAGACATTAGAATGGGGTTAGACATCAATACAGTTTTGAGTTTTAAAAAAGATTCCTCATGCTGAGAAGACCATACAAACTTTTGTCCCTTTTGTAATAGTTGAGTAGGGGGCTGAGCAATGTCAGAGAAATTCCGGACGAATCTCCTATAATAACCCATAATACCTAAAATTCTCCGGACCTCCCTAACATTGTGTGGCCTTTTTCTAAAGTAGAATAATAGGGTTTAATATTTCTTATCCTTCAGCATTAATGTCCTAGCTTCTTTCTTCACACTTCTTTGACTTTCCTAATAATATGAATACACAGTACATATACTTGAAAACAAACAAATATTCAACCTTAGCTATCAGGTTGTGGATATGAGCTACATTTTCTTTATTTCCCTTAAATATCTCCTATAACAATAAATATACTTGCAATGTAAAAAAATGAATATCCAAAAAGTCAATGATACATTAAAAAAGACATCCTGGCTCACTTTATATAATGGATAATTTTTTCTTGAATGTAATTTATCAAAATCCTATATTTACAATAACCACTGTTTTTTAGAATGTATCAAAAACTTTATATTTGATAAAACGTATACATCATCATCTGTGTGGGTTTGAATGACTTGGTTCACCTACAAATTCATCATGGGTTTTGTTCATTACGTAGGCTACCTTTAGCAAATTGATGAAAACTTGTGCAACAGTCTCTGTTTTCTTTTGTTCATTAGTTTCTTGTGAAATATCTGGTAAACTTGGAAGCTCTCCTTTGTCGACGTAATGACAGACAGTATTTACACGACCATTAAATACTTTTGCTTGATCTGCATAAACATGATGTCCTGCCTCTTGTATAATCTGAACATCAACATATGAGTTTGACCCCATGTGCTTCATCTGGAACCCTGCCCGTTTATTAACCCAAGAATGTGAAGCATAAATCACAGTAATCGGCACTTCCTCTTTCAGCTTATCCATCCGATGAATCATTGGACATTTAGCCCAACAAACGCTATCCATTATAGTACGGAAAGCAGATTCACCAGTTGGGTCTTGAGCATTACAGTTTTACAAATAATTCTGTATAACTTTTTCAGCCTCCTATTTCAGAAAATTTGTCAATAAGGTCAGGCCGGACTTTTTGTAGAAGTTTTGGTCCCAAGGGACCAGCAGCTCTCACAATAAACAAAAGATTAAAGTACTCAAGTATTATACAAATTAGTTTTACCCAAAAGCCACCATCCCCAGGCCGCTCCGAAAGGCCCCTTGGCTCGGCCAAAATTAAATGCTCTATTCTTTCAGGATACTTTATAGCATACGATGCTGCTAGAAAGCCACCAAAGGAATGCCCCAACAAGATGAATTTATTAAGATTCATTTTCTCCCTCCAGGCTTCTATCGTAATTATAAACTCCCTTTATGCCTCTCTGGGGTCTTTGGAGAATGCTGGGCGCGAGCTTCGACCAAACCCGATTGTATCGAAGGCATACACTGGTCTATGTGCAGCAATGGAATCAAAATTTAAACAAAAACACCCCAGTCCACATCCAAACCCATGTAAAAAAAAAAACTATGGGTTTTTCAGGGGAATCCTCATTCAAAATGATAGTCCATATATAAGATTCTTCTTTTCCGATACAGTCACCAACATTAACGTCACATACACTGTATGCACTTTTGAGATTTGATAGAAGTGCCTTCTCTGCTTCTCTTAGCAGACTTGGTGATGTTGGACACCATTTTAGCCAGTCACCAAACCAGCGTTCTTGTTGCTCTTCAATATCGAACCGATTTTGTTCACTCATGATTTAATATGTCAGTGACAACTTTTTTTTTTTTTTTGTCTTATCTAAACAACACACACTACTACAGAAGTCAATTTAATAAGGAAATCACTCGAGTAGTCGATTAGAAGCAACGATCCACAGAACGACTCAGTCACTCAACCCAACAAACCTCTAATCACACAGAACCTTGGTTTTGTTAAATCATCCGTACCTCCTAATTCATAATTGAATTCAGCCTTCTGAGCTTCAATAAAGCTTACACGGTCACAATCAGGATTAAATATTTTATTTATAAAACTACTACTACCACTACCTACAGACCCGGGTCTCTCTACATCTATGTCTAAACTACTAAAGTTTAAATTATCCTCATTCTGTAAGGCAGCAGCAGCCTTTGCAGAAGCTCGAGTGGTAATTGCCACAGGACTTGCAGTTACGGACACTATTGGGAATATTTCATAACCTTGGGCATCTGACATATCATTTCCCAAAATGCCGTCAATACCCGGGATAGGGAGCTTTTTTACCACTGCCAATTCTGTCACCTTGTGATACCCTGGGAAGAATGCCTCTACTTCCACCAAAGGTGCAGAAACCACTGTAGAAAGGGCGTCAGGAATACAGTTATCAACACCATTCACATGCTTAATACTTAAAGCAAACTCCTGTAGCTTAAGAGCCCAATGCAAAATCCTCTGGTTTGAACCTTTCATTCTTTCAATGAACACCAAAGGGTTATGGTCCGTCCAAATTTCTACGGGAAAGGAAAAATTGGTAACATATGGTTTGAAATGAACCAAGGTACGAATTAAAGCTAGAGCCTCCTTCTCGATGGTAGAATGCCTTCTCCCAGCATCCAGCAACTTACGACTAAAGTACGATACTGGACGCACTTCACCATGTTCATGTCTTTGAAAAAGTACTCCACCTATACCCAAATCACTGGCATCTACAGCCACAATAAAAGGTTTCTGAAAGTCAGGAGACATTAGAATGGGGTTAGACATCAATACAGTTTTGAGTTTTAAAAAAGATTCCTCATGCTGAGAAGACCATACAAACTTTTGTCCCTTTTGTAATAGTTGAGTAGGGGGCTGAGCAATGTCAGAGAAATTCCGGACGAATCTCCTATAATAACCCATAATACCTAAAATTCTCCAGACCTCCCTAACATTGTGTGGCCTTTTTCTAAATTAGAATAATAGGGTTTAATATTTCTTATCCTTCAGCATTAATGTCCTAGCTTCTTTCTTCACACTTCTTTGACTTTCCTAATAATATGAATACACAGTACATATACTTGAAAACAAACAAATATTCAAACTTAGCTATCAGGTTGTGGATATGAGCTACATTTTCTTTATTTCCCTTGAATATCTCCTATAACAATAAATATACTTGCAATGTAGAAAAATGAATATCCAAAAAGTCAATGATACATTAAAAAAAGACATCCTGGCTCACTTTACATAATGGATAATTTTTTCTTGAATGTAATTTATCAAAATCATATATTTACAATAACCACTGTTTTTTAGAATGTATCAAAAACTTTATATTTGATAAAACGTATACATCATCATCTGTGTGGGTTTGAATGACTTGGTTCACCTACAAATTCATCATGGGTTTTGTTCATTACGTACCTTTAGCAAATTGATGAAAACTTGGGCAACAGTCTCTGTTTTCTTTTGTTCATTAGTTTCTCGTGAAATATCTGGTAAACTTGGAAGCTCTCCTTTGTCGACGTAATGACAGACAGTATTTACACGACCATTAAATACTTTTGCTTGATCTGCATAAACATGATGTCCTGCCTCTTGTATAATCTGAACATCAACATATGAGTTAGACCGCATGTCCTTCATCTGGAACCCTGCCCGTTTATCAACCCAAGAATGTGAAGCATAAATCACAGTAATCGGCACTTCCTCTTTCAGCTTATCCATCCGATGAATCATTGAACATTTAGCCCAACAAACGCTATCCATTATAGTACGGAAAGCAGATTCACCAGTTGGGTCTTGAGCATTACAGTTATACAAATAATTCTGTATAACTTTTTCTGCCTCCTATTTCAGAAAATTTGTCAATAAGGTCAGGCCGGACTTTTTGTAGAAGTTTTGGTCCCAGGGGACCATTAGCTCTCACAATAAACAAAAGATTAAAGTACTCAAGTATTATACAAATTAGTTTTACCCAAAAGCCACCATCCCCAGGCCGCTCCGAAAGGCCCCATGGCTCGGCCAAAATTAAATGCTCTATTCTTTCAGGATACTTTATAGCATACGATGCTGCTAGAAAGCCACCAAAGGAATGTTCCAACAAGATGAATTTATTAAGATTCATTTTCTCCCTCCAGGCTTCTATCGTAATTATAAACTCCCTTTCTACCTCTATGGGATCTTTGGAGAATGCTGGGCGCGAGCCTCGACCAAACCCGATTGTATCGAAGGCATACACTGGTCTATGTGCAGCAATGGAATCAAAATTTAAACAAAAAAAAACCCAGTCCACATCTAAACCCATGTAAAAAAAAAAACTATGGGTTTTTCAGGGGAATCCTCATTCAAAATGATAGTCCATATATAAGATTCTTCTTTTCCGATACAGTCACCAACATTAACGTCACGTACACTGTATGCACTTTTGAGATTTGATAGAAGTGCCTTCTCTGCTTCTCTTAGCAGACTTGGTGATGTTGGACACCATTTTAGCCAGTCACCAAACCAGCGTTCTTGTTGCTCTTCAATATCGAACATATTTTGTTCACTCATGATTTAATATGTCAGTGACAACTTTTTTTTTTTTTTTGTCTTATCTAAACAACACACACTACTACAGAAGTCAATTTAATAAGGAAATCACTCGAGTAGTCGATTAGAAGCAACGATCCACAGAACGACTCAGTCACTCAACCCAACAAACCTCTAATCATACAGAACCTTGTTTTTGTTAAATCATCCGTACCTCCTAATTCATAATTGAATTCAGCCTTCTGAGCTTCAATAAAGCTTACACGGTCACAATCAGGTTTAAATATTTTATTTATAAAACTACTACTACCACTACCTACAGACCCGGGTCTCTCTACATATATGTCTAAACTACTAAAGTTTAAATTATCCTCATTCTGTAAGGCAGCAGCAGCCTTTGCAGAAGCTCGAGTGGTAATTGCCACAGGACTTGCAGTTACGGACACTATTGGGAATATTTCATAACCTTGGGCATCTGACATATCATTTCCCAAAATGCCGGCAATACCCGGGATAGGGAGCTTTTTTACCACTGCCAATTCTGTCACCTTGTAATACCCTGGGAAGAATGCCTCTACTTCCACCAAAGGTGCAGAAACCAATGTATCAGGGAACCCACCCAGGACCACATCATTTCCAGAATTCACACCAACATCCTTCAACACTCTTGACAAGACCAATGATCGAGTGGACCCAGTGTCCCTCAAAAAGTTCACTCTGACAACTTTACTATCAATAACCAAACTGCCAGGCCAAATATATATGTCAAAAAGTCACTAAGCAGAGCTAGTAGGTGATTGATTTATTTCACCTCCGCTACCACTAATCCCAACCGTTCCTTCAGTTCCTGGGGAACACTCAACTTCAGTAAAAGGGGGTAGTAGGGGCATTGGCTATTAAAGATACGGGAACATTGTTACCTCCCCTTCCGTTCTGCTGGAGATACCTCATCCGGGCAGGACACTGAGCTTGAAAGTGCCCCTGTTCGTGACACCAAAAACAAGTTCCC
>NC_090743.1:107905163-107907663 GCF_036898095.1 Palaemon carinicauda | reverse complement strand
TTGGTTTGAGTAGTAATGGACATATGCCTAGATGTTCGTTGGTTTTCTGTATACACTAAACTTAAGACTATTATTACATCTATGTATGCGACAGTCCAAAAAAGGTAGGGTACAATTATTCTCCAGCTCCATAGTGAAATTTATTGATAGTACCAAACTATTCAATCTAAGGAAAAAGTTATCTAAATTTTCATTTCCTAGCCACGCACATATTATGTCGTCAATATATCGAAACCATTTTACATTATTAGGTATGATGTTATTTAAGATTCTGCTTTCAAAAAATTCCATATATAGATTGCTCAATACTGGGGATAAAGGGTTTCCCATGGCCATACCAAATGTTTGTGCATAAAATCTCCCATTGAATTCAAATTTACAATCTTTTATACATAGTTTAATTAATTCTATTAAAGTGTGTTTGGAGAATGGTAGATTCAATTGTCTATTATCTAAGGTTTCAGATAAAAATTCCAACCTGTCATCAATAGGTACTTTAGTGAATAGTGAGACTACGTCAAAACTGACAAGCCTACAGGTACTGTTAATCTGTACTTCATTCAGTTTGTTAATCAAGTCTACATTATTTTTTATATTTGAATATGAAATGGTGCCAACTAAAGGATTGAGGATATTCACAAGGTACTTAGATAATTTATATGCTGCTGAACCTACAGAGCTAATTATTAGCTCCTTGTAGTAGAGCTTCTTACCATAGTTGATGAGTCTCTTCTATCATTACCATGAGGAAAGAAACCACCGAATCATTGCAGTACAGTGGTTAATATCTTGAGAGAAGATTAATTGTTTGGTAATTTCAGTGTTGTCAAGTGTATGAGGAAAGGAGAGAATGTGTAAGGAATAGGCCAGACTCTTCTATGTATGTGTCGTCAAAGATGAAATGATCCGTAACTAGAGAGAGGGATTTAATATAGTACTGTCTAGCATGTCAAAGGATCTAATAACTCTCTAAAAATTATATAAATCAGGCACCTTCTATCCTTTCATTCCCAACAACTGTGCTGTACCTGAGTAAATAAGGTAACTGAACAATGGTTTTATTCTTTCCAACACTTGCTTTGTTGGTAATACTTTTAGTCATACAAGGTTTTGCAGAACTGCAGTACAATTCCTTCAGGTTGTTTACTTGTGATCATTTGTTATTTTCTTTCCTAATTGCTTTTTATACCTTTTTGAAAATAAGGTTTAATGCAGGACTCGTGGATTTTCATGCGTTCTTTGTATAAATTTCAATCTTCCAATAATAATCTAAGAAAGGAAGACTTCTGTTTTGAGTTGAGTCCTCATTTTAAGCATCTTTATGATTTTGTCATTTTTTACCACCCATTTAGTTATGACTGAAATGTATCCCACAATTGAAGAGTCATAGCTTATAGTATTATCTTTAGCAAATTGTCCATAGATTTTTCGAACGATTCAATGTAAAATAAGAAAAGTCAAAGCAGGCAACCCTGAGTGTATTCTGGGTCATTCTGTACGGAATTCCCTTTTATGAGATTTTGACGCCATAAACCATAGAGAAGCCGAGACCGAGAATTATTATCTCAATAGAGAGCTACGTAGGCTGGGTATATATCATTTAAAAGGTGCTTCCAGATGGCATTTACTGGGCCGTTAGGCTTAATTAACTGGCCTTGGATACGAACAGCATTCTGGTACCCTGCCAAGTCAGTTATCATGCATCTGGCAGGTGCACTTGACCAGATCTTGGAATGCAAAAATGTTTGTTTGTGGATATTTGAAATTTTGTTCTGATTTATTATTCTGTTTTGATTTGTACATTTTATGTTCCCGCTCGAGATTCGTTCTGCCAATCGTGTACTATTGAGAATAAATATGATGTTTGAACTATTCTTTCCTGGTATCACATCTGAAAAACTGTGATATCAAGAATCATTTTGCAATATTAAAAAAGGCTTCTCTAATTCCTCGTTGTACAAAACAGCGATTGTTATTCTACTACATATACAGAAAACAATAGGTTATTTACTACTGTTTCATACCACTGAAAACCTATTTCAGTTTGGCTTTTATCGTGCATCAGAAACAATAGACTCTTATTTTACAACAACAAAATTGACATACTTTGAGATATTATTTCTCTATGAAATGCATAAAAGCAGAGATGTTTTGTTATGAAGCCATAAATATCCATTTGGTTTTCATTGCAAATGAGTGCAGCTTTTGTGTTGCACAGCGGGTCTCGCAAGGTTGATTCCAGCTGGAAAAATATGTTGATTCTGAAGCTTTTGTTCTGCGCGGATTACCTCTGTTGGGATCCTTCTGTTTATCGACGTGTATTATCTAGTGTTTGATTACCTCTGTTGGGATCCTTCTGTTTATCGACGTCTATTATCTAGCGTTCGATTACCTCTGCATTCGGCGGAGAACTTGAAATGATGAGCTCTTTTGATGGAGGAATTGGGCAGATTTTTTATTAGTATATTTGCAGTAAACTTTTTGTCCTCAAAATATACAA
>NC_090743.1:107890163-107900163 GCF_036898095.1 Palaemon carinicauda | reverse complement strand
AATGGGAGCATTGGGCCTGGATCATGCTGCTAAGTTTATTCGTGGTTCAGTCTTAGAAAGTGCTACCCTCAAATCATGTTCAGGTTGCAGCTGATTTCTGTTTTTTGTTTTGAGGGCAGTCAGAGCTGCAAACCCTGATTCACACAAATAGGTTGTAGCAAAAGCCAACGACACTTTCCCAGCCTCACCTTCAAGGACTGGTTTCTCTTTCTTTACAGCAGTCCAGAACACGCCTAGTGATTGTCGCTGAAAGTTGAAATGAAGAGTTTCGTCATGCTGCACCTCGATGAGCTCCTCTTGCAGATTTCGGATAGAAGACTCTTCTTTTGAGAGGTCGTCAGCGTGGACATCGAAGGGACTGCGCACCCCTCTGCATTTCTCCTGCAACTCTCCATCTGGAATATACCTGTCAAACTCCTCACTCAATTTCTTAAGGTGCCCAACAATGACACTTTTTATGTCCAATAGTGAGGCGTCTTCATCTTCCAAAAAAAAATTTTCAAGAGTGGAAAGGACGCAGTTTTCTCGTTCGATTTTTCCCTTCCACAACCTCAGCTTTGCCTTGAAACCCTGAGCTTTTCTGACACTGAGATATGAGTTTCATCTATTCCTTGCATGGACATATTCAGCAAATTCAACTCTGAAAATATATTTGTCAGATAGGCCAGTTTAAGCAACCACCTTGGTTCTGTAAGCCTTGATGCCAGTGCATGTTTCTTCTCGTTTAAGAAGATTTCAACCTCTGCATGCATGTCAAACACCCTCTGGAGCACTTTCCCTCGGGACAGCCACCTGACAGAAGAGTAGTAAAGCAGGTGTGCATGTTCTGACCCCATATCAGAGCACATCTGATTTAACAGCCTTGAATTCAGGGCTGAGGATTTAATATAATTTACTATTTGAATCATATCTTCCATCATGGCGTTAAGCTAAAGACATTTTCTGAGAGGCAGGGTTTTCCCGGTGGAGCAGACAGTGAGCCACTATCACTGTGGGGTTGACTTGTTTTACCCTAGCGGTGAAACCCCGACGTGCGCCTAGCATTGCAGGTGCTCCATCTGAGCACACACTGGAGCACGGATCCCATCTAAGGGCTTCTTCTTTGATGAAACTGTCAACCAACTTGAACAGATATTCACCTGTTGTTTACAGAACAGGAAGTTATCTTCAGTGTCACTCTTCCCTTGGTACCGCACATATACCAAGAGCTGAACATCGTCACTGACATTGGTTGACTCATCCAATTGCAAGCTGAATTTTCCGCTATCCTTGATGGCAGTCACTACTTGTTCTTTGGTGTCTCCCGACATCTCTTGAATTCGTCAGTTAATTGTGTTGTCTGACTGGAATAGTTTCAATTTTTTTTCATTGCAACATCTCCGATAGTGTCACGAACCATATCAAGGGCTGTTGGCTTTACCAACTTTTCCCCAATTGTGTGTGGCATTCACTTAATTTTTTTTGCAACGAGATAGGATGCAAGTGTTGCTTGTTAAACAGAATAGTCTTGTGTGCATAGGTTTGTCTAATTGCTGATGCTTCAGTTGTTCTTTTTTCCACTTGAAATACTCACAATCTTTCCCCGCCAGAGTTGGATAATTTCCCTGGAGATGGCACTTGAGCTTATTTTCTTTAAGCGAGTCGTGACTGAGCACTTCCCCACATACAACGAATTGAGGTTTTTCGACCCCATGATCGATGAGGCACATAAACCCAGTGCCAAGGAATTCTTCTTTGTATATCTGCTTTCTGGACATCGCTGAAGAATCTGAAATGAAATGTGTAATTGTTCAGTTACAAATCAGACAAAAGATGTTGTTTGGTACCGTCTGTCAAGAAGGAGGAGGGGAAGGGGCCAAGGAGAGAAGAGGGGATGGGGACCAAGGAAAGAGAAGAGGAGGGGGACAAGGAAAGAGAAGGATGGTTGAGAGAATAGGAAAGACGGGGGGGGGGGGTGGAGACAAGGAAAGATGACAAGGAGGAATAAAGAAAGAGGGTAGGTAGCAAGGAAAATGAAGGGGCAAGGAACAAGGAGGAGGTGTAGAGAGGAGGGTAGGGGTCAAGGAAGGAGTAATAAGGAAAAGAGGTGTAATATATTTGCCAATCGCAGTAAATAAGACGAAGCAGAAAACGAAAAAAATCAATAATATACAACTCTCCAAATCTCGCCCAAACAACAACCTCAAAAAACTACCATATACAATACTCCAAATCTCTAAACAACCGCATAAAACGACCTCAAAAACCAACGACATAAAACCCTCCAAATCTCTAAACAACCGCCAAACCAACGACCTTTCCGACCAAGGGACCAGCGCCGCAGACGCGCCAACTTCACAAGAACATACAAATAGAATAACACATCTAATAACACAATAAATGAAATAACAATAAAAACAACACAAACTCCTAAGAAGTAAATAAAAAGGAAGGGGAGGAGTAAAGAGAAGGAGAGGAAGGGGAGGTGGTAAGGAAGTATCGAAGAGGAGGGGAGGGGGGTAAGGAGGAGGAGAGGAGTGGAGGGGTAAAAAAGAAGCAGGAGGAGGAGGGGCGTGGAAAGACGGGGAAGGGGGAAGAGGAGCAAGTAAAGGGTGGCGAGGGGAAAGAGGAAAATGTAGGAGGAGAGGGCATGAAAAGTGGCCCCTCCTCCTTCCCTGGCCCCTCTTTCTCTTCCTCTTCCTTTGCCCATCTCTCTCTTTAAATATGGTGGGGGGGGGGGGGGGGGGGGCTTTACCATATGGTTTTAGATTAGAAGCCTCAATTATGAACACTGTGATAGGCTATCATTCACTGACGTACGGTGGCGCAATACTTCGTCAGCTAGGGAAGCACTCGGTTTCTATTGTCGGCATACTACTTTTTCGTGAGTAATTAAGAATTTTAAAGAAACAAAGACCGAGTGCAACCTATGCAGCACATTCGTAATCATTATACAGGTATAAATGCATCAACTTTATAAGACGAAAAAATTTCAGACTGTTTCTTGCTGCGGCAGTACAGATGGAGTGGCTCAGGCTGCCTGGTCACCAGGGCTGCCAATGGGAATCATCAGAAAAACCCAGAATAACGATTCAAAAAAACCCAGATTGAATGGAAAAAACCCAGATGTTGATTAGCTTGTGTATATATATATATATATATATATATATATATATATATATATATATATATATATATATATGTGTGTGTGTGTGTGTGTGCGTATTTTTATATAGTCAATATATTAAATAATTGTTCATAAATTCATATTCAAATATTGTCTTCCTCACCTACTTCCTGAAAGTGATGAATTCATTTATTGTCTTCTTCAGCTGCTGTCTCAAGCCTCAAAGGCGATGCTTTCATTATTTTCTTTCTGTTTCGCAAGTCTGGCAAGGTATCTCCGACTTACTGAACCGTCTTCTAAATCTTTGATGAGAGCTTTTGCAGGTTCCCAAGAAGTACAGTCTGAATTACCTCGAGTGATATATTGTTTTGCCAATATTCTGTCCCTCACTGTTTCAGCTTTCAAAGAATTTGTAATTCTAGTTTTAACACAATTGACTTGAGAAAATATCCGCTCGACACATGCTGATGAATGTGGCAAGGCTGTTAATGTTGTCATAAAATTAGATAGTAGGTCGAATTTTGGATTGTCTAATCCATCTTTTATGTTGCGTAATTGATACCAATATTCAGGAATGTTGTCATTTATCATAGGTACTAAGGTGGGGTCTCTTAAATTTGTGAAGCTTCTGCACTGGTCATCAAGATTATTTAATTGATCTTCCGATATGACTGAAGGAAAATAAACCGCAAGTGGAATTGATGAGTCGGGAGGACTGGGTCCCTGAGCTATCTTTGGATCCAAAACATTCAGCTTTGCAATAACTCCGTTCTCACTGAAATTGAATCTTTTCTTAATTTGAACTGACAGTTCAACAAGAAGCTTCAAGCAATCGGTTTTAAATCTCGTAACTAAAGCTTCATCCCGAAGAGGATCTTTAATTAACTGGGCCATTGCTTTACCTCCAAGGTATAAATCACTTATACTTTTGTGGTTTTCTTTCATACTGGGATCTATTTCCGATATTTTATGGCTATTCAAGACATTGTCTTTGATGAAAAAACTTAATAGATCTTTATATTCTGATGATATCAATGAAAATAACACATGTAAGCGGAAATGCTCCGACTGAAATTCAATGTTAAGTTTATTTACTTTCTGCAAAATATATTGAAGAAAGCATAACATATGCTTTGTTCCACGATTTTTCAATACATCATAGATTTCATTAGCGCCATCAACTTTGTCAGTTTTTGATTCCGATTGAAAATAAAGAAGTAGGGCTTCATACTGTTCTAATATTGCAGTGATTACAGCTTCTCTAGAAAGCCATCGTGTTTGTGCAAGTTTAGGGATTTTGTGAGAAGGAGACTCGGTTACATCTTGAATTAGAGAAAAATCACGTTGTCTCTTACTGCTACGTGAAAAATATGACGTCAAATTCTTAAAAAAGGCTTCCAAGTATGAAGGCAACACCGTAACAGCATGACTTGCACAAAGTGCGAATGAGTGGCACACACCCCATGATAAAGGTGGCTGGTTGCACGTGGACGGTGATGCCTGTTCACGTATCAAACTCGTACCGCACTCGGGGATACCACCATAAAAATTAGGTTTTTTTTTATATTCATATATGGATAGATATACAGTATACAAGTCGATAAATAAAAAAAATCCACAAATACGTTTATATATTTTTTTCTTTACTGCGAGTTCTGCCATATTTTGAATTTTTATTTCTATTTTGATATTTTGGCGACCCCAGGGTTGGGAAATCTGGGGCTATGTAATACATTGCAGTTTTCATAATTCTTCGTTGCATTTCTCAGGGCGATTAAGCAAAGTTACTGTAGTAGATTTTGAAACTTCAGGAGATTGCCAGGTCTCAAATGACAACTTTGGAGTTCGATAAATAATATTATTTCATTAACATCATCAATAAAAGACTCTTTTTAAGCATCATTGTGAAAATGGTGATATTCTCACGATAAGAAGTTTTAGGATAGGTTCAGTCAACGTACAAATAAATTCATATTAAATGAAGCTAGATAATATTTTTTTTTACTTGAAAAGGAGACGTGACATTTAATAACTGGAGAAAATACATGTGAAAATACATTTCATAGCAAATATTTGAAATGAATCAATTTCTTGTCAAATGTTCTGATCTTCAACTGATTCTAGTTTTGCTGGACATTATCGGTGGTTACAAGAAATTGAATATTTTAGCAATCTCTGATGGTACGTACAGATGGTTGCTAGTTTTACTAAGGTGCTTAATCATTGTGTTGGTCACGCAGAGTAAAGCTGTCGGTTATATTGCTATCACTGAAACAACAAAGTTTAAATTCGCTTGAATTACAGGCGATTTGAAATATGTGTACCGGCGTCTGAATGGTTAAGAAAAATATGCTTCCGTAAGCCTTGTTGAGGGAATAGGGCCAACGAATTACGTAAGCCTAGACTACCGTTTTTTTTTATTTCTCACGTCCTTTGACAAGCGTAGAGCTAGACCGTGTGAAACCCTTAATAGCGTGTCAGAAAAGATTGGACGGGAATAACTTCAATGGGGGTCCGATACGTAACTTCGTTTAAATTGAACCAAAATGTTTATAAACTGATTTTTTATAATAATAATAGTAATAATAATAATAATTCTCACATTACAATATACAAAAAACACATACTGTCTGGTCTTACAGTAAAACCTTGGTACGCGTAATCGCTTGATCTCCTGAAACAGCCATAATCTCTACAAAGACAGGCAAATACAAATATTGTTCTAACTGAAAGCTTTGAAAGGTAAGAATAAAAAGATAATTGTTAGATAAGTGATAACAGTATTGGTAAATGTTAATCAAGATGCATTGCATTTGTTATTTTTGTTAAAGAAATAAATAAATGTTCTATTTTCTCAAGTATATAACTTACCTATATCATATATTACAGAATGTACTATTATGACATGTAACTTATATACTTTTTATATCTATATATATATATATATATATATATATATATATATATATATATATATATATATATATATATCATCTTGCTGCCAATGACTTCGTCGAGAGGGGGGGGGGGTTTGGGGGGGGGGGGCATTTCTCCACACCCGAAGTTCTCGTACACTCCACCAGGTTGCTCATCTGATTATATAACCGTTGGCACACATGGATGGCTAAGGTATAGCCTAACGCCTATATTAGTGTACGCGACCCTGTCAAAATTACGGCTAAATATTTAGATAGATATGTACGTACACTCACATTCAACCCTTCCCATCCTCTCCCCCCCTACCCTCAACCCTTCCCATCCTCTCCTCCCCCTACCCTCAACCCTTCCCATCCTCTCCCCCCCCCTACCCTCAACCCTTCCCATCCTCTCCCCCCTACCCTCAACCCTTCCCATCCTCCCCCCCCCTACCCTCAACCCTTCCCATCCTCTCCCCCCCTACCCAAGGGAATATCATGTTTTGTCATATGAAAAGTAAATTTGTCTTGAAAGGTGTAATACAAAATCTCGCCCAAATAGTTTATTTATTTAAAGTATTCTTTTGTTAGCAACGTTCTTAATAGTTTCTAAGTCGATTCGTGCAAGTAGCCTTCCTCGTTTCCGTTGTAAATCACTTTCATTACTATCGAAAATATTTTTTTTTATTAAACTTAGTGATTATAAGAGAACTCCAAAAATTGTAAGACAAATTGCACCCACAGTACATTCTCCACACCAGATTTCTAACAACATTAGGGATGAATTCAAGTTTGTACAGGTTGGTTACTAACGGTGCAGGGAAGACCTGATGATAAGATAATCTGAACCAATATAGTGTTAAGGTAGAGTCACACATGCATGTTCTCACCCGGTATGTCCTCCCGTATGCCCATACGCGGCCAAACGTGCGTTTTTAACCACGCCCACACAGGTATTGAATTGTGCCGCACAACGTTGCACCTACGCACGTCAGTATGACGTTAGTACTGCGTTAGTGTGACGTAGTGCGTGAGTGGCAGCTGTTGTGCGTTGTACTTACGTTGTGCATACGTTATGTGGACCTACTGTATGGACATACTTCCAGGTAGTACGTGAAGGGTCACGCAAGCATAACGTCTTTACTAGGTATGGTGACGTAGGTGGTACGTCAAGTGCCGTCAGAGCTACATAAGAGCTACGTCAGAGCAACGTCAGAGCTACGTCAGACTTTCGTCAGAGGTATATCAGCGCGAGGTTGGTGCCAGGCATGCCTCCTCTATACTCCCAGGTATAAAAAGGGTGCTGGGCGGTACCTGACAGTCATTCACCATCCAACTACTATTTTTAAAATATTTTATTTTTCCTTATTTCCTTTCCGCACTGGGCTATTTTCCCTGTTGGGGCCCCTGGGCTTATAGCATCCTGCTTTTCCAACTAGGGTTGTAGCTTAGCATTTAATAATAATAATAATAATAATAATAATAATAATAATAACCGAAATCGAATGGTTATTATCGGGATGAAGTTTCACACTTGCTCTGGTTTTACTATATTTGGTAGCTCCTTTGTTTCTTCGTGTTTTAGGGGTTTTTTTTATGCATGTTTAGGCCAGCCGTACGGCTCTCTCTGTCACACTGAAGCCACGTTGCCGCGCCGCTGCCTTAACGCTACCTGGCGGTGGCGTGGGTTGGCGTGTTTGGCGGGGAAACAGCCACAATACGTGAAGATGGCGTTGGGCTTCCTTAGCACTGACGTTATACATTACGTATGTTCACGTATGTTCCGGTTGCCCCTAGGTTGGCCTCCCGTGCGCCCAACGTATAGTCAAGTACAATCACGGATACGTGACGACCCACGTATATTGTGAGCTGCCCACAATATACGTGGCCCTCGCCGTACCGCCAGGTATCCACGAGGTACCGTTCATACGGCAAGGTACGTCCTAGGTTGCTGGGACGTTTCCACAATTACTGCGTTGCACGAACCAGCGAACTGCGTTGTATTGACGTTATACGTGCACTTTTTGATACGTGATAATACGGCTGGCCTAAACATGCATGTGTGACTGGACCTTTAGAACGTGTACGGAAAGCGTGCAGTACAGATTCTTAACATAGAAAACGAGCACTCATAATCAACCTGCTGTTGTAACAACGACCAAGTTCGTTGTGTTACTGCATTCATTAGGAACTAAACTATTAATTATAGAACTGCAGTTGAATGATGATGATGATACTAATTATAGCAATTGTATTCCTGAAAATTAATTTATGAACACAACCAATACATAACATCTCCATTTATTACCTTCTGCAAGACTTATTTCGATCAATTCCATCATTGTTGCACTTTTTATTGAGAATTGAAACACATTAATTCGTGGCAAGAAGGAAAACATTAAGGTTTTAAAAGTCTGTTAATTTTACGCAGTGTTAATATCCATCTCCTATGGATGCATCTATCAATCAGTGACATTTCGAAAGTTAAGAAAATAAATTGACGATATTTCCATTGAAAGTAGTCGAGAAGTCTGCGTAAGTTTTCTTCACTTGTTTAATACTTAACCAACGTGAGCAGCCTACATTTTCCCCCCTATTATTGCCAAATGATTAATATTTACCTATACTGTTGTTGTGACTTCTTTTTTAAGCCTCTTCTTACTTTACAAAGACAGACAAAGGCAAATATCACTGCAGCGTTTTTGTATATTATTATGCAAGAAATTTATTATTATTATTATTATTATTATTATTATTATTGTTAAAAAGTCTGATGTCTTTAATGGAGCAGTTACCCCTCCCCAAACTGCACTACTGTTTGGGGGAAAAACAATATCACCACTTGGCCGAGCCTCCGTTTTCAGCCAATCAGCATCAGCGAAGCCTCCCTCTCTACTCCTCCACCTCCACCATTCCCCGGACCCCATCCCTCTATCACTCTCAGTCCAGCAACTGGCAAGTGATGGTCCCGCTTAGTTTAAATTCGCGTTCTTGTTGACTTTGTGGATTACATTGTGATTATTGCAGTGCGGAGGGATAATTACTGGCTAGGAACATGGCATCGAGTGACAGTGATGTTCTGGTTAAATCAGTGCTGTTAGAGGATAGTGTTAATGATGTTATTAACGTCATGGTGAAAGATGTGGTCTCTAAGGCAAGACGAAGTTTCAATATAGCGGAAGGAATCAAGTGAATAAACTAGAATAAGTTTCTCTTGATTTTTGTTTGAGGGAAAAAAAGTGATCGAGACCATAATGGAGGCCGTAGGCAAGGGCATTTTGAGAGTTCGTGTTATATATATAATAGAACAATCTATTACGAACCAACCAAGGGGCTTTGATTTGCGTTGTTGGTCTACAATACACCTTTTGTTGTGTTGGTGATGAACAAAAACCTTATGTTGTGTGAGATATGTCAAGTACCATAGGTTTTGTTGGTGACAAACTTAGTACCATATGATGTGTTGATGATAAACCTAGGACTTGCATTGTGTTGATAACAGTCATAGTACCATAGTTATCATTTGTTTAATTCTAATGCTAAAGTGTCTGTTTAGGATAAGATTAATGCCGTAGTGGGTGTTGGTGATATACTTAGTGCTGCTGGGTGTCTTGGCGTGGACCTAGGACCATTACCTCTGTTGGTGATAGACCTAGTGTTACTGGGTGTCTTGGTGTAGACATAGTACCACAACCTCTGTTTTTGATAGACGTAGTGTTGCTGGGTGTCTTGGCGTAGACTTAGTACCACAACCTCTGTTGGTGATAGACCAAGTGTTGCTTGGTGTCTTGGCGTAGACCTAGTACCACAAACTCTGCTGGCGAGAGACCTAGTGTTGCTATGTGTCATGGTTTAGACAAAGCACTACAATCTCTGTTGGTGATAGACCTAGTGTTGCTGGGTGTCTTGGTTTAGACATAGTACCACAACCTCAATTGGTGATAGACCTAGTGTTGCTGGGTGTCTTGGGGTAGACATA
>NC_090743.1:107872663-107885163 GCF_036898095.1 Palaemon carinicauda | reverse complement strand
GTAGGAATTAGAATTTGTTCTCTCGGATAACTTATGTATTCACAAGCATACAACAGATACAAACCTTTTCCTTTACAATTATATATATATATATATATATATATATATATATATATATATATATTTATCTATCTATCTATCTATCTATCTATATATATATATATATATATATATATATATATATATATATATACATATATGATTTAGAACTATAGGGTTTTGTAGCTTTGTAAGGTTCCCGGTTCGTCTCCAATTTGTCCTAACCAGTTGACTTACCGACAGCAGTGAATGTACATCACCGTTGTGTTTATCGCCATCATTGCACCTCATGTTGTGCATTGAAGGCATCACTGAAAGGTCTTTGCAAAGTCCCTTAAATCTCTAGTTACACACACTTGTTAGCTTTCTAGTTTACAGCTGTTTCCGCTTTCGTTCATCCAACCTTCTGATTTGTCTTTACAACTTCCACATCAAACTGTAACGTGTTTTTTTCCCACTTGAATGTCCTCCACGGGTTCAGCGCCTGTCTATATGCTTAATCTCTATAAACCTACAAGTGAGCACTAACGTAAGCTAAGCATAACATAATGCGAGGTGCTGCTAAGCTCCTTCATCCCAAAACGCCTTTGCATATTTGGTTATTTTCAAGACACGACTCAGAATAGGAGTATTTTCACTGGCATTCTGTTCGTGTAACCTCGCTGGCCAATCTTTTCTCTATTATATTCATGGCTTCCTCCCTTGAGAATCCTGAGAGTTTATTTTAGATTTTCTCCGAATAGAATTAGGCAGAAGACGCCCTCCTCCATAAACATTGGGAAGCAGAAGAAAAGTGACCGGATGTTTTCTTTTAATCAAATGCTTTTCTTAGGGGAGAGAAAGTTGGTTGAGAAGAATCTCGGGGTAAAGAAGAAAGAAAGTTGAAATGTGAAGAGGATCTTCTCAAGAAAGTGTGAATACCATCATAGGCCACAGTATATACTTAGCTGGTCTTCTCTCTTTATTGTTGAAGGAATCTTGAAAAACTTTGTATATATGCAAGAACATCTTACCTCTGCGGGAGAAGGAGGTCCCCAAGCGACCTGTTTGTTGGTGATTCCAGATCATCGGATTTATGAAAAGATGATAATACAGGATGACTGGAAAACCTACCAATTAATTAATTGTATGGCGGCCGGACATCTAAAGGTATATTGGTTAGAATCGAGCAGCATAAGATGGCTGTTCCTATAGGGATCGTTAATAATAATAATAACGTTGCGCAGAGAAATGTTTTAATTGCTTGTACTCAAGGCCACAATTTAAATATATATATATATATATATATATATATATATATATATATATATATATAATATATATATATATATATATATATATATATATATATATATATATTATATAAATATATATGTATATATGTGTATGTATATATACATACATATGTATATATGTAAATATATATATTTATATATATATATATATATATATATATATATATAGGTGTATATATGTATATGTGTATATATGTATGTGTAAAATATAAGTATATGTGTATATATGCATGTGTATATGCATGTATATATATATATATATATATATATATATATATACACACACATACATACACATACATATACACATGCATATATACACATATACATATATATACACATATACTTATATTTTACACATACATATATACTCATATACATATATACACCTATATATATATATATATATATATATATATATATATGTATATATATATATATATATATATATATACATATGTATGTATATATATACATACACATATATACATATATATATATATATATATATATATATATACACATATGTATACACATATATGCATACATTTATATATATTTTTATATATATGTATACATATGTATATATACATATATATATATTTATATATACATATGTATGCATATATATATATATATATATATATATATATATATATATATATATATATATTCATATATATATACTGTACATATATATATTTATTCATATACATATATATAAATATATATATATATATATATATATATATATATATATATATATATGTAGTATGTTTTACAGTAATCCTGTATTATCTTTTTCGTAATCCGACTAATCTAGAATCATTAAGGAACTGACCGTTTTAGGATCCCCTTTCTTGTATAGAAGATAGTTCTGTATATTTATTCCCACTATGAATCTCATGATATCACTGTCAAGACGAAAATATTAACTCAAGTCTTTATATATATATATATATATATATATATATATTATATATATATACATATATATATATATATATATGTATATAATATATATATATATTTATATATATATGTATATATATATATATATATATATATATATATATATATATATATATTTCCTACCATCCACAACCGCCAGTGACTCTGTCTTACCACTAACCAATCAAAATTCTCTCCAGATAAGAGAGAGAGAGAGAGAGAGAGAGAGAGAGAGAGAGAGAGAGAGAGAGAGAGAGAGAGAGAGAGAGAGAGAGAGGTTGGCAGTGTGGGAGGCAGAGGGGCACCAATGAGTGGAGTGCCTCACCCAAGGATTTCCCCCCCCCCCCTTGCTGTTACACTTGTCAGGCCTATGGTCTGACAAGACCGTGTGTGTGGAATGGTGGATATGTATCCAAAAAGATTTATTTCCATTGTTCTAATATTAAGCTTTTCCAGCTTACTAGTTCCCCCAACTTATATAAATTTTGACCAATCCTGTATCATCCCAATCTTGGCTTCAGTATCTCTTGTGCTATTCATAACGTGGTGAAATTATCCACAGATATACTCAAGCGCAAGGTAAATCATTGTTATTGCCTTATAATATAAGTTCTTACGAGCTCATTTATGGTAAGTTTTCAAGAATCCACAACCAGTACATGTTATAAAATAAATCTACACGAGCCATAACTGTTATTTCAGGAGGTTCAAAAGCATAAACTTCTAAAGAAAGTTTTTTTTCATTTAATTCAAGAGAACACATTAGAAATAACCAATTTCATTATGTTTACTAAAACGCATCTGCAGTAGTTTATTCTCATCATTGAGCAGTGAAGATATAAAAGAGATCAGGGGAATATTTTGTCAGTAACGGGGACGAACTTCGTCGTGTCACTCCATCGCACTTGGACAAGAGATTGCTTACCTGGAGTGCAAAGAAAGACCTCCTTCCCTGACGGCTGATTGATGTTTATGAAAGAGACGTGGAGCCTGGAGGGATTCCCTGATTCGTCCCAAGGTGCCTCTGCTCCGCCTCTGCCTTCCCCTCCGCCACAAAACGGGACCCAGTAAAGGCCTCCTTCAGGAGCACAAGTCCCAAAGGAGCAAAATTAAAACTGTTCGAGCGATGTAGAGTTGAATGTTCCATGAGGCGACCTCTGTTGACATTGTTGCTATGGTAACCCTTCATCGTTTATGAGGGTCAAAGGTCTCTTCGAATGCAGAACTTGGACACTTGGGGAGCGCGGCAACAGAGGAGCGAAATGCCTGTATGGAGTTTCTCAGCCTGACAGAAAGAAAGGGGATTATCTCATCTCCTTGGCCTGTTCTTTTTATTGTTACTATTATTCTGGGCTCCTTTATCTTGTCATCCTTCATTGGTTCTTTTTCATTGTCTCTGCCATTTTGTATATGAGTTCGATGTAACACAAAATTTATTATCCTCTACATTTCTTTTTCCCTGCAACGATCCCTACTCTCTCTCTCTCTCTCTCTCTCTCTCTCTCTCTCTCTCTCTCTCTCTCTCTCTCTCTCTGTGAAGAGAGAAAGGAGGACAGAAGTAATTTTAGCTAGATTGCGCACATGTCATACAAAATTTATTTGATGCGCGCACCTCGTGAAGCAATACCCAGGTGCAATGAGTATGACTATTTCAAGGATTAACTTTTAACTATTAATGGTTTAGCGACTAGAAAGTTTTTGAGAGAGAGAGAGAGAGAGAGAGAGAGAGAGAGAGAGAGAGAGAGAGAGAGAGAGAGAGAGAGAGAGAGATTTTTGGTGCGAAGTTTTATTGGCTTTTTATCAGACTGAGAATTTCTCAGTTTTTAGGATTTCAACTTTTAAGTAACATAGGTTTTACAGATAAAATTTAAATTTCTATTTATTGCAGATATTTACCTCAATTTATTTATTTTTATCCATTATATCTATTATATTTTTCATTTTATTCATTCATTCAACATTCATAAAAATTATATTTTTTCTTCTCGATGTTAATCGGGCGAGCTCTGTGACAGTCGAGTTTGAGTTGGTTACTCTCTCTCTCTCTCTCTCTCTCTCTCTCTCTCTCTCTCTCTCTCTCTCTCTCTCTCTCTTTCTCTCTCTCCTCCAGGAAAGATTGGATCCATTACGAATTCGTTGGGGGAAGGCGATAACCCTTTGATAGGTTCATCTTTTAGTTCCATTAAACCAAATAATCCATGAAGATGAGGTGGTACTCTTCGCACCCCCAACCCCCTCCACCCCCCCCCCCCCAACCCCACCCCCAGTCCCCAAGAGGACTCCAAATAGCTTCTTTCCTAAACTAATTTCACAATCTCTGCCTAATCCGCTGCGACAATCTGCTGGGATCAAAGCTATAGGAATATTTGTTCATTCAGTAATTTTTTTCATTTTTATCAATAATTCTAACTTCATTAGAATTACTTCTTTGAACCCAATGTGTTGTCAGCAGTTTCCAATATCTATTAAGAATCAGTTAGAATTTTTTTTTTTTTTTTTTTTTTTTTTTTTTTGACGGAATACAGTAGTTATACCCCGAATGTTATTTAACCCACTTTGCCTTCTTTAGGTTTTGACAACATATAAAGCGTTCTACATTAGCTATTTATATTTGAATGATCAAACTTTGCTTTTTTATTCTTATCACTTGAAGTCAATAGACATCTGATTATTACATACTTGATATATTTCATACCTGACTGGAAAAGATGTAAAAGGATTCTGCATTTCGCAAAATTTTCAACATCACCGTGCACACAACAACAGTAATAATTTGCACTGTTCCATCAAGGTAAAACTGTTAGTTTTGTGCATCCACGGTCCTATTTGCTGTCTGGTGCGCTTTTTGTGCATTTAGTCATATCTGCTACCTGTAGCAATCCCTGCATTCTATTCCTCATTTTACATTAATTCTTACAGTCTGTTCCCTATCTTTGTAGTAAATACGGCAAGGTGATTATCTATGGCAAGTGGGGGATATGCTGTACTTTTTGTTTCATATAATTCATAGTGGCATCACGTGACTGCCATAAAGTAATTATATATAGAGATCCAGATTCAGGTTCCACGGGGGAGATAGGTGTTGCATGATGGCCAGGGAGAGTACTGTAAACTTGGCATTGGATTGAAACATGTATAATTATGTGTAAAGTTTTCTTATCTCTCTCTCTCTCTCTCTCTCTCTCTCTCTCTCTCTCTCTCTCTCTCTCTCTCTCTCTCTCTCTCTCTCTCTCTCTCTCGTGTCTGTATCCCTTGCAGCAGTCCTTCCCTCGATACCACCATTTGGGGAAGAGATTTTCATGGTAATCCGATTGTCACAAACAGATTCTGCCATCGAAGTCAGACCAGCTTCACAAAATGGGTCAATGGCCTTTGATCGACAGGCGTCTGCAGAGGGCATCTCTAGCTGAGTCTCCTGCAGGAGATGAAGGATTTGGCAGTAAAGACTCAATATTTTACGAGAATCGTTTTTGTTTTGGTTAAAGTGGATCTTTAGTGATTGTTCGTCCAATAAGCCTCGGTGATAAGTATAGAGTTTGATGAAGTAGTGTCAGAGAAAAAATGGAGATGAAAAGGAAAATGGCACGTAATTATGTCTCTTCTTGAGTTGATAAAAATGCCTTCCCTGTTGTGATCGGAAGGGAGTTCTGCCTTCTAGAAGCTTGTGTCAATGGGACTAAATACCACGACTTGAATAGGTTTGCTTACTATATTCTTTGAGCCCGGGGTACCTTGAGGGCTGATTCACACTATAGGGCTGATTCACACCTGACACTCACTCACACTCGCGTGCACACAATTGATCGCGCTCAAATATTCTTTAATGATAAACAGGCAGAGTATTCAAACCATCCAGTCAATCATTTTCGCTCAACTCCAGTCACGGTCACAGTCAAGCTCACGATCAAAGCAAAAGATATTTTGAACGTGCTCAAACTTGAGCGAGAGCGACTTTTTTTGAATTACTTTTTTGCAGTATATGGAACTTTTTTGCTTTTTAAGCAAACTTCTATTTTCAGTTCAAATAGGAAGGTTCGTTTTTTATTTAGCCCTATACTGAGTCCAGAAATGGACAGAATATTTGCATAGCATTTGCTAATAAAATTATATTTGATAATAAATTCATTAATTAATTTTGTGGGTTTTTTTTTTTTTTACCTTAAACATACAGCCAATCTTTCTCTTGAAGATATCGATTCTCTGAAATAGGTGCCTTCCTTCATTATATCTGATCCAATTTTGGATTTTTCCAAAGGTAATTTTATAATACATTAGTTTTATTTTCTTTTAATTTGTAGATTGGCTATTACAAGCACCATTTGTTTCCTTGTCCCACTGAATAGAGAGACTATCCCATCTATGGTAATTTTTTTTTCAAGTTAACATTTTTTATCCTTGTAATACTTATATTTATTTATATTAATTGAATTAGGTAATATCTTTTATACTTTAACATATGTAGAGTTTTTGGAAGGGAAAAAAATTTAAGCCGCTTCTTCATCTTTATTGTTTTATTTCATCTGATACGACACCTTTGTAGAAAAGAAAAACGTTTAAGATTGTTTTTATTAAGTAGTAGACTTTTGCCAATATTTTGTGTGCTATAGTTATTGCCTGTATAGATTATTGTACGATAAAATCTACTTCGCCCCCCATCAGACCAAAGACCAAAAAAAAAAAAAAAAAAAAAAAAATTATAAAGAAATAGGAATGCTGTTACTTTCATTGTGCACTCTTCAATAGGTACCAATGCTGAGTGAATCTGGTCCTCTGTTATATTCTAGGAAAATGAGTATACGGATTCATGGACACATAATACAATTCATTGTACGGAGATTCTTAAAAGTTTCTCCCTACAGTTCCCCCAACATAATCTCCCAATTCCTATTAGTGGTGAAAGAGGTTTGCCCCGGGCTGGAAAACGGCAGCTCTTAATATTGAGATCCTTATCATTAGACTTTTGTCCTTAGATAAAGGAAACTTTTTAAAGCGTACACATTCTATGTGCTTATTAAGAGACTCTAAAGGATTTTCTCCAACACCACCTTCCAATTATTACCTTTCCTCGCTCCTCAGCCAAAATCAAAGTTACTGTGCGCGTGGAGGATGGAATCCAATTTAACTTTATAAACTTTTCTTAAATGTTGCCGAATGGAAACATATTTATTTTCCTTCCATCCCAGATGATGTATACTGCGTTGTAGAAGACAAACCTGAACTGACTTCCGCCGATGGTATTGTTCAGTTTCCATTTCGGATCTAAGTTTCAGGCCTAAGTTTTTAACTGCGAATCTTTAGGGTTCCTTGCGAGAAGTTTTGGGAGTCAAATCGTTAAGTTGCAAATGATTGTTTACATGAATATTCATAAGAGCAGCATGAGCAAGGAGAAGGAAGGCATATACATCTGTTTTGGTGTGTTGAAATATCATGTATGGCATAAGTGAACATGAGTTCATTTTATTGACAGCCACGTAACAACGACTGGACCAAAATGCTTTTTAGTATCTCTGTTTAGAACTGATGAGAAAGGTGTGTTTTCTAGTTGGAGATGAAGAATGGTGTGTAATATATGATGTCTTATTCATATGCTTTGTGAGACCAAGAGGAAGCTAAATAGATTTAACTGGAAATTTTAGATTGTTTCGTAATCTTCCGAATTTATATATTTATTGAATCGTTATCTAACTTGTAGAGAGAGAGAGAGAGAGAGAGAGAGAGAGAGAGAGAGAGAGAGAGAGAGAGAGAGAGAGAGAGAGAGAGAGAGAGAGAGAGAGTTATTGCAGCTAGGCAGTTATTAATTTGTATTTTCTTAAACCTGCCGGAAATTTTTAATATTTAGCTAAAAAGGGTCCAATTATTAGGTTAGTACACCTTTAGTCCTAAAGAAATTTTCTAAGCCAAACGTTTTAGAAAAGAAATGTTTCTGTCCTCAGTCTACAAAAAAAAAAAAAAGTTGAAGTATTTGTAGTCTATATAAGTCAAATAATAGTAGTTAAGCAATCAGGGAAAGAGATTGGGATCTGAGGTAATGACAAAGTAAGTTGTCCTTGTTTATGGGTCAGCTGTTATAACAGAAGACGGTATTTTGGTGAGCTCTCTGCAGACTTCATCAGGAGTTGCATCTGATATGAAATTCTCTGAGGGTAGGGGTATAATATACCGTCAGTATCCGCATCAATTTCAAGACCTTTGGCTGTGGCCCTCTTACGCCTCAGATATACCTGATATGTGTTTTACGATAGAGGGGAGGGATAATGAACCAGTTTTTCCTCTAAACTAGATTTAAACCTTACTGAACATTCATGCCATCAATCCTGAGCACAGCCTGAACGGTCCTTTTGATTCTACCATCGATGTCTTTTGTCATTGATGCAGTAACGCCACTGTTAATAAGATCTTTGAATTGTGATCTAATAATAAGAGGATAGAAGACCTTTGGCAAGGGAACCAAGTGAATAAAAAAGGATGGGATTGACAGATTATGATGCTAATGACTTTCAAAGTGAATCGATAACACTGTTGTTTCTGTGGAGTAATTTTCTCTGTATGCAGATTGATCATCAGGTATGGCATTAGATTTTTTCAGATGTTTCCAGGTTTGTTCGTGTACAGCAGTTTCAATAATTTTCGAAAAATATGACAGATTTGATATTGGCCTATTTGAACTTGAATTGTCTGCATCACCTTTTCCTTTATACACAGGCTTGATAATGCAACTCTTTCACAATCAGGGAAAACTGCCTGTGTTAGACTCATATTTACCATGTTTCGGTAGGTCTCTTGTAGTCTGGTGAAATTTTCTGCATCTTTTACATCGTTAATTGGAAATGGGTCATTTCCGCAGTAGGTTTTTTTTTTTACTTTATTATTCTCACATAATCACTCTGACTTAACTCTTTGAATACCCTTAGCCTACTTACACCTGTTGCTGATGTATTCCTTCGTTCTGTTGTGCCGATGTTGTGAAAACTGGAGCAGATTTGATTTATTTTTTCTTCAAAATAATCAATAAAATCATCTGCTAGGCATTTAGGATCATTTGTTATGTCAGGCAATACTATTTCTGTCTTTAGACCTAATAGTTTCTTTAGGTTCTTATATATTTTCCGTGGGTCATTTTCATTGCACACTTTTTTTATAATAGGCCTTTTTTTTTTTAACTAAGATAAGGTAATTGTAGCGATTTCTAGCTGCTTTGTAATGTTGCCATTTTTCATTATTTTTATTTCTTTTCAATTTATCCTCCATTTTTCTTTTTCTCTTCATGTAATTCATTATCAAACCAGTTCGATTTTTCTTTAATTGTGGTTATTTTTGTTATTTTCGGGCACCTATTATTATAATTAGTTGCAAAGTAAGTTTTACTTCTATCAGTAATGCAGTTTATACAGGATTGTCTCTCTACGAGGGTGTGATTCTCTTCACAGTTACAGACTGGTGTTATCCCTTTTATATCCTCTAGGCTTTGTTCAATGAACTCTTTTGGATCAAAGTTAGTCTTAATTCTGTATGTGATTTCCTTCTGTATTGCATTATTTTTTCTAACTTCTATTTCAAAAGACATTAACTTATGCATTGGGGATATAGAGCAGTCAGGTTCAATCTCCATATTTAGTATGATGATGTTGTTTTTGTTTACTATAACTAGATCTAGTATATGATTAGACTGAGCTGTTGGTTCAGACACTATGTTTTCAAGGTCGTGGTTGTCAATCAATTCTCTAAATTCATTGACATATGGGTCTACTCTGTTATCAAGATGTAGGTTGAAATCACCACATATAACTATATTTCGATTATCGTTCAATGTATCTAGTAAGTTATTAAATTCATCTAAGAACATTCTTTTGCTTTTGCTCGGTGGTCTATAGAGTATAACTATTCGTAGATTTACTTCGAGATAAAATTTTAATATTCATATATTCAAATGAATTAACTTTGAGATGATTTCTTACTGTAACTTTATATGATTTCTTAATTAAGATTCCAATGCCACCACCTCTTTTGTCTTTTCTTGGTTCATGATAAAAGTTATAAGATTTAGGTGTCATTTCATTTATTTTCGATCTGTCACTCGCATTACCACTCAACCAAGTTTCAGTTAATAAGCAAATATCCACATCTTGATCACTTACGACTTCCTTAATGATATGAGTTTTATTACCAATGGATTGTATATTTATTAGATTACATATTTTCTTAATCGAAGCCATGGTCAGTATGGTTTCTGGCTCTTGTTATTTCTTGTTTATAAACTTCACAGTTTACTCTATCATAGGATTTATGTTTTGTGTCATTATAGTTCTTTCTCACACTATTTATGCATTTAACTTCAACAACACTGCAATGACCCGCTTTATGTTCTCCCGCGCACTTGGGGCACGACTGTTTATTCTTGCAATTTGCTGCACTATGCCCAAATTCCTGGCATTTGTAACACTGGTAGGGCATGTAATGGTCGTAAACATTACATATTCTATATGTGGTACTAAGTTTATCTCCATTTTCATAGATTGCTTTACGTATCTTAGGTGTACATTTTATAATATAGTGTTTATGTTTATCCATTCTTGAATTCTCTTGTATTATGATAGTCAGATCATCATTTTTTACAATGTGTCTTTTTAGCCACTGGTTCTTAAGCTTTAGACTTTGAATAATATCATCATCATCTTCTGGTACATTTGCAAGTTTTATCTTCGGTTTAAGTTTTCCTTTTTCAGTAACAGTGATCTACTTTACAATACCTTGTTCCAATTCTGATTTTGCTTGCTCCAGGTTTTGTTTATCTGCAAATTTTATGATCAGGTGGCCATCTTTTGTTTCAGCAGTGCTTTCAACTTGGGCTTTTAAATTGGTCATAATGGTTTTCTTATTATTAACTGCTGAAACCTCATCAGTTGGTTTTACAATCAATGTTGTCTTTGATTTCAGCTTTTCAGCATATGTACCAGTTAGATGCTTCCTATCTATGTCATCTTCATTCCTTTTCTTTTCATTTTTTAATTCTTTCATTTCATTTCTTAATTCTTGCATCTCACCTCTTGTTTCTTGCACTTTATTTCTCATTTCTGTCATGCTATCCTTCATTTCTTCTATTTTATTCATCAAGACCTAAACCAAATGATGGGACATTACGACTTCTTCATTCAATAATTTTCTTTGTATGTTTGCTGCATCCTCATTGAACTTATCAGTGCAATTCCTACACATGTAATAAATATGTTCATTACACAATACCTTCTGTGGGCTTGTGATAAATTTTCTATTAATCCAGAAGATGCGTTTTCAAAATGATACAATTTTTAACATTTATCACAACAAATTGCATCATTGGCAACGACAGTCTTGCAGTGCTCACATAATTCAGTGTCATCAGATTCCACGATGACCAACGATCCATTCGCTGATTCATCATTTCTTCCACAAGCACCTTCCTCCATATTGTCACTATCATATACTGATGTATTCTTCATTATCTGTAGAAATTCATTTGTTTCTTCTTCAACTGATTTTCCTGTTTCAGTCTTTTCATGAGGTTTCCTTCTAATTTTCTTAATGGCTCCTAACATTTTTGTAGTTTACACCATATTTAAGTCCAAATGAGTCGGGAAAACCATAATTGGTAACTCTTATCTGTGTCCCAGTTGTAATCAACTATTAATTTGTAATTTTGCACTATTTAGTATTCCAATGACTTTGATTCCAATTTATATAACCTAATGATGTTGGAAATTATTAACTTAAAGATTTTTACTTTCAACTTGCTACTATTGTTAAATTTCAACAGAGCACTTCTTCAGCACGTCCTCACTACACAAATTAAAACAGCATGTAACATAGTAAATACAAGTAGGCTACACTTAAGAAAATCTAATAGTCGTAGTACAGTAGCCTAGGGTACATTTTTACCAAAATCGTTGAAATTGTGAAGAAATGATGAAAATTTGCTTATATGCTCTTTTACATAAAAACAGGACACACGTGTTATCACCAAAATTTAAGCCGCCATTTTGCTTTTGAAAATGCTGCCGGGCGAGATCAATTTGGCCAATTTTTCAGTCCCTTAAGTCTCGAATTACAACCACTTTTTAGCTTTCAAGTTCACGTCTGTTTCCTGTTCCATTCATACAGTCTGCTGATTTGTCTTTTCAACTTCCACATCAAACTGTAACATGGTTTTTTTTTTCCCCACTTGAATGTCCTTTCCGGGTT
>NC_090743.1:107865163-107867663 GCF_036898095.1 Palaemon carinicauda | reverse complement strand
ATGCTGGATTTGCTAGCTAAGATTTTTATTATTACATATTTTGTTTAATATCATATTTCTTTCGATGGTCATGGACCCGTAACGCGAAACCGCCAAGATATCTTGCAGCCCGGTCAGCCTCAGCTCCTTACATACGCACATACATATGTAAAAGCCCCATCTGCAGTAAGGAAAATGTTGCAACAAGCATCGAAAGTTCTGAGAAGAGAGAAAATTCAGCCTTGGTTCTGTTCTTATGCAGGTTATTTGACTTTATGATTCGGAAAAGATATCCATTATTCATTTCCTTCTCGCCCCACGAGGGATCTCTTTCGGCCTCGGAGGATACCCGCCATAAGTTTGACCTGCCACTTTGCGGTCAAGCTTTCACTTGATTCCAAGTGTTTCTGACAGCTTGGTGCGGTTCTTCTGATTAGATGTGTTGCCTTTTTCATTTTTCTTGTTTTATTATTCTATTAGTGTTATAGTCGGGATTTTAGGCAAACACACACACACACACACACACACACATATATATATATATATATATATATAAATTATATATGTATATATATGTATGTATACATATGTATATATATATGTATGTATATATATGTATGTATATATATGTATGTATATATATGTATATATATATATATATATATATATATACACATGGCTGAGGACTATGAAGCGTGAAGCAGGAGGTCATGAATAGAGAAGTATTGATTTAAAAGCTTAATGTAGAGATAACTGGCGAGATCTAAATGAGGCCCTTTGCGTCAATAGGCGTAGGGGGAGATGGTTTTGTATATATATATATATATATATATATATATATATATATATAAACGTTTAACTGGGCTCCATAAGGTACTAGAAGAGTTGGAAGACCCAGACTTACATAGCTGAGGACTATGAAACGGGAAATAGGAGATGAATGTACTAGTATTGAATCAAATGCTCAACGTAGAGCCGACTGGTGAAATCTAACCGAGGCCCTTTGCGTCAATAGCAATAGGCGTAGGAGATGATGATAATGCTGAGATATATACTGTATATATATATATATATATATATATATATAAATATATTTATATATATATATATATATATATATATATATATATATATATATATATATTTATATATATACTGTATATATATACTGTATATATATATATATATATATATATATATATATATATATATATATATACTGTGTGTGTGTGTATATACGGTATATACATAAATTTGTATGGTATCCTGCTTGGCATGTTACTTTACGTGTATAAAGAAACATTATAAAAAGTCTTATCATTTGATAAGACTCCATTGACATTAACTTTTCACTTGCTATGCACATGAACAGACTTAATCAAATTTACATATTTAAGAGGAATTCAATGATAACGCAGGACTCCTAACAAAATTAGCCGGTGCACACTATCAAAGGCTTTTTCATAGTCCACAAATGCCATCAAAAGGGGATTTCTATACCCAACGCATTGCTGTACAAAATGTGTCAAAATGAAATTTTGGTCAGTGCAACTTCTGCCTTTTCTAAACCCTGCTTGTTCATCTTTCAGCTTTTCATCAATCTTCTTCTCCAGTCTCTTTACAATGATCACATTATATATTTTCATAACAACTGACGTAAATGCTATGCCTCTGTAAGGATTGCAATCAGTCAGATCTCCTTTTTTGCTATTTTCACTAACACTCTTAACTCCCATTCATCAGGAT
Source organism: Palaemon carinicauda (assembly GCF_036898095.1). Classification (NCBI taxonomy): domain Eukaryota; kingdom Metazoa; phylum Arthropoda; class Malacostraca; order Decapoda; family Palaemonidae; genus Palaemon; species Palaemon carinicauda. Next base: position 107,865,938 of record NC_090743.1, on the reverse strand, counting down.
TTGCCTTTTCATGCCACATTCTACAAAGTGAATCCGTTAAATAGTCTGGGAGTCACTTCATTTACGGCCAGTATCATCTCGGCAGTTATTCCATCGAATGCAGGGGCTTTTAATCCCTTTAGTTTTTTGAGGATAGCTTCAACTTCAAACACATTGAATTCATTCATGGGCACATCAAGGTCTTCATCAGCTTCAGGTATATCAGTCAAATTATTCCCTTCATATCTCCTATTCATAACCTCACTAAAGTGTTCAATCCAACGTTGTCTTTCTTCATCTTCGGTTGCTATAACATAACCATCTCTCTTTTTGATAGGTAGCCTATATGCTTCTTTGTCCTGGTCGAGATTTCATTAATAATTCTATGAGCAATTCTTACACCATAGACACCTCCTGAATACATAGCTTTGTCAGCCTCATATGCTTTACTGTCTAAATATTATCTCCATTCATTCCTGGCTTTTCTTTTGACTTCACTGTCAATACTGGAATACTTAGCATGCTATACCTTGTAATTTTCATTACTTCCTCGAAAACTTTCAACAATCAATTTCTGTACAATAATAATAATGAATATTTCTTTTTGTGAGAGCAAGTCATTTTGTGAAATAACACGGATCATTGTCTTGGTTACCTTTTGATGAACCAGAGACTGACTATTCAATAAAATTCATATTTTTCTCTTGTTGTTGATAAAAACTCGGCGGCTGAAATAGTATTTTGTTGAACTTCGAAAAGTTCAAATTCAATTTACCTGTCACTGGAAATACGACAA
>NC_090743.1:107855163-107862663 GCF_036898095.1 Palaemon carinicauda | reverse complement strand
GATATTCCCAGAGAATTTACCTTAAGGTACCAGAATTCTAACTCCTGGAGCGAGTATCCCTCGTGAAAGGGATATCGCGACATATCAGAGGACGTATTCTAGACACGTCACATGGCAATCTTCATCCTGGACAGAGATTTCGTCTCGTAGGAGGTGATTGGCGAGATACGAATTCGGGAAAGAAAAAGGGGAGCCGCTCCCAAGGCTTCCCTATCCCCCGATTCGTATGCGTGCCTGGCGCCAATCCTGGCGCCATCTGTATTCCTTTTTGCGTAGCTTAACAACTCGGTGTTTTTTCCTGTTTTTCTCGCAAATCTTGGATTTATTCGACTTTTCATGGCTTCTTCCTCTTCGTCGGCCTCTGATAAGTTGAGTATAGTGTCTGTTATGTATAAATGTAGGCTCTTGGTAAAATTTTGAGTGATTAATAGGATTAATCTTTGATACAAGAGCCGTAGCCTACCAGAGGCGTCTTGGACGCTGTCGCTCGCTAGGTATAAGTTAGTTAGTCAGAGCGACATTCCTGGTTGTTTTGCTTTAATAAATTTTAGTTATTTAGCATTACATAGGATTTCCTTTCGTGCTTAGTATTATTTGGCGAAGTATTCGCCATTCTGGCCTACGCTAGGCCATGTAGCCTAGTCGTTTGGTCCTAGTACTTCATGCATGATTATGGTTTTTCCGAGTGTAATTAAAATTTTATTGAAGCTTTAGGCTATATTTTATACATTTTAGACTGTGTGGAATATTTCCAAGATAGTATACGAGTGAGTTTCGGTGAATTAGGTAATCGATTCTCTTGGTGCCTAGGCTAGTTGCTTATGGAGCCTTAGTATACTTTATCATACTCCCCGGTTGCTTTCTTTTCTTTGGAGAAGGTATGCAATCCCTTTCCCTCTGTTTAAGCCTTGGGCTTATCCCTAAGTGGTTTTTTCCGAAATTTATTTTCGATAAAACTATACTAGGGTGTTACTGTACCTTCCTGTTCCTGTAGTATGGTTCAAGAGGGACAGAACAACAGAGTTTTTAGTCTGAGTCTGTGTTGTCTGGCTTGGGGCTGAGTCCCCCTCGCTGACCTAACACATACAAAGGGAGCTTAGCTCCCTTAGGTCACTACCGAAGGTTTCTGTGGATATGATTCCTTCTTTTGTGATCTACCAGACTAGTCCTGTTGCTGTTCTCGCGGGAGGATAAGTTCTTCCCTTGGGAGTAGCAACACCTTCCTTGCTTTGGTGCTCTGGAAGCTGGCAAGTATTGCTGGCCTTTCCCCTTAGATCTCCCTTAGGCTAAGATAAGTTTCTTAGCTGCGGCTGATCTGTCACTAAAGCAAGGTCGGCAGGACCCTCTTGTCCCTTCCCCCTCTTTCTTCATACTGTACTGTACGTCGTTCTACATCTGGACCTAGTATAGGTTAGGATGTGGAATTGACTCAGCCCCTTGCCGGCCGGCAGAGCTGGCCGGCAGGGGTCTTATGTTTTCGAGTGCTGCCCGGACCTCTCTTGGTCCCTCATCCATGCCTGCCGGCAGAGCCGGACGGCATGGGTCAAGGAAGCCTGAATTAGTTTCTCCCCTTCCTTATATGCACTCTTTCGGTTGCCGGGCTTGGAGGTTGTGTACACTCTTATCCCGGCATCCATTCTATTTTTCTTCTAAGTGCTGTACCTGTCCCGGCTGCCGGCCTATGAGGCCGGCAGCCGGGCAGGTGTAGTCCTCTGGTTCTTTTGCTGCCGGCTGGCATCGGTCTTGTACCTTTGCCGGCCGGCTTATGTCAGCCCTTGTCTGCCGGTCACTAAGAGTGTGGCCGGCAGCTGGGTACTACCTTGTGTAGTTGCTGGCCGGCAGCCATTGCCGGCCAACACTGGCTGTTACCGGCCGGCAGTTGCTGCCGACCGGCACAGGCATTTGAACCAGAGTGCTGCCGCCCTATAGCTGTTAAGTAGTATACTTTAAAGCTAGTTGTGGTGTGTGCCGGCCGGCAAAGGCAGGCCGGCACACATCCCCCTATACTTTACTAGTATTCTTCTGTATAGCATATACAGTAAGAGGAAAACTATAGTAAGGGTTTTGGTACAGCACTGTGTCTTCTAACACTATTGTGTTTTCTTGCACACCCCTTTGCTGTTGCCCTCAGATAGGAAGCTGAGTTCTTCCCTGTCTATTATCCAGGATTTTAAAATCATTGCTTAGGTGTGAGCTCCACCTGTTTCCTATGGAAACCTTGCATTGGTTACTCTAGAAGAGATAAACCATTTTTGATTTTATTATCTGGAAGGCTGCAACAATGGGTTGTGAGGGAAACACAAGTGTGTGTCTTTCCTTTCTGAATTGTTATGCTATACTATGCATATCCAGTGATACATAGTTCACTTGATACTCATGGAAATTTCTTCTCTTTACAGAAGGACACTCCGAAGTGGGGAAGTGCTTTCTGCAATGTCAGCAGCAAGAACCTCTGCGGACATGAGTTTTGTAGGAGACACGCAGCATACGCTGTCTCCAAGGATGATCTCCGGTATTGGGACCCTCAGGTATGTACTGTGTGCACTAACCTGATTAATGAGACATTTAAATAGCTAGGAAGAAGCTTCGTACCTGGGTAAGGGGCTTCCAAAAGAACACTTCTGGCCCTTATCTTCCAAGTGAGAAGATGAGGGCGTATCCTTTCCCTAAGGCATCAGCTGATGCAGTGATTCCCCAGCCTCAAGAGGAGATCCCCTAAGTTCAGATCCAGGTGGATGCTGAAGTCGCGGTCGCGATGCAAGACATCCAGCTAGATGACAGGATGTCTGATGTGGACGGGTGTCAGGAGGAAGACCTCCTGGCAGAAGCCCAGGATGAAGTTCAAGCCCCTCTACATCAGCCGGTCTCCCAGTAGAGCTGGGACAGGCCCTCTCTTCTATTGTTGGAATGATCCAACAAATGCAGAAGGAGAATCAGGAGAAGGCGGCTGCAATGGAACTGCAAATGCAGTGCCTTGCAGAATCACATGGGCCCCAGAAAAAGCTCAATGTGAAAGACCTTCCCTTGTGCTCAGATGCTAACCCATGGAGGTATGCTGAGCACATGCCGATGACAACTGGAAAGATCGTCATCTCGGATAAGCTGGGCTCAGTTCCCCTGGAGGGTGGAATTCTGGCCCAGCAAGGCATCATATCCGGACTGTTATGTCCGGCTGAGGAAGGAACCAGCTTCAAAGGAGGAGACAGAGCCGAAGGAGGTCATAGTGATGGACCATGCTAAGGCTCAAGCTCTACTTTCATCCTCAATGAAAGAGAGGGGCTTCTCTAACTCAAAGGTAGCTGCATTGAATAGGAAGCTCCCTTCCTTTGTGTCCTCGCCTACTAGAGCCTTCCCCTTTTTACAGAAAGGGTTTCTGGCTGTACTAAAAGCAATCGAGGCCGGCAAGTCTTGCCCCTCCCTAGAGGAGTGTAAACCCTTGTCGCTGGCCCTGCCTATGGACCACAAAGACTGGAAGGACGTCCATCTTACGTTCTCAGTGGGAAAGTTGGAGGCTGATATTGCCGGACGTCAGTTCGGCAAGGACCTCCCTAAGCTGTCTGACTTTCTTTTGCGAAGTGAGTTCGATACAAAAGAAAGACTGACTGCCTCAATGTCTCTTCAGACTACTCTCGAGACGATGGCAAGTGACCCCAAGGTCCATGAAATGTTCATGGTAGTGGCCAAGCCTCATCTGGCCACAGTGACGAAGGACCTTTATGGCTTCGTCAAGGCAAGGAGAGCTTGTAGGGAGTTCGTGTTTACCTCGGCTACGGTGAGGCACGAGCTAAAGAAACTAATCTCCTCCAACATTTGGGGAAAAGACCTTTTTTCCTACCGACTTGGTCAAAGAAGTTGTTGATAAAGCCGCCTTGGAGAATAGAAACCTTCTCCAGAAGTGGGGCCTGGCTATCAAAAGAAAGTCTTCCCCGGATGAGGGTCCTCAACCAAAGAGGAAGACTATGAGGACTAGGCTACCGTCTCAGCCAGCCAAGCCTCTTAGACAGCAACAGCAACTGCAATTGCCATTGCCCCCAGTGCCCCAGATCGTGGCACAAACCCCGACCACCTTTCAGTGGGTACCCCAGGCCGTGTCGACACAGTCCACGGCATTCACCCCAGCGTTCGAAGGGAAGTCTACTTCCTTTCGAGCAAAGCCTAGAGGAGCAGCCAGAGGCTCGTCTAGACGCCCCTCAAGGGGAAGGGGATTCAGGGGTGGTCGTGGTCAGGAAGGCAAGACCTCAGGACGGCAGTCCAAGTGAGGTGATACCGGTAGGAGGGAGACTTCTGAAATTTCGGGATCGGTGGACCTTCGATCCCTGGGCCCACAGCCTACTCAAGAATGGACTGGGCGGGAGCTGGTACAGCACTCCACCCCCGTGCCTTCGGTTTTTCCAACACTCCACCCCCGTTATGGAGGAGTACGTTCAAGAACTGTTGGAGAAAAAGGGTGAAGCCCATCAATTTCTAAGGGAGGCTGTTTTGTGTTCCCAAGAAAGACTCGGAAAAGCTCAGAGTCATTCTGGACATGTCGCCACTTAACAAGTTCATAGTGAATTGCAAATTCAAAATGCTAACACTGCAACACATAAGGACCTTACTGCCCAAGAGGGCATATTCCTTCTCTATAGACTTGTCAGACGCCTACTGGCACATTCCAATTAGCCATCGACTCTCCCCCTACCTAGGGTTCAGGCTACAACGAAGACTATACGCCTTCGGAGCCATGCCATTCGGGCTAAACATAGCCCCAAGGATTTTTACGAAGCTTGCGAGCGTAGCTCTCAAACAATTTCGCCTAAAGGGAATTCAGGTAGTAGCCTACCTGGACGACTGGTTGGTGTGGGCAGCATCCGAGACAGAATGCTTGCAAGCTTCCAGTCAAGTGATCCAGTTCCTAGAGTACCTAGGCTTCAAGATCAACAGAAAAAGTCTCGACTTTCTCCATCTCAAAAGTTCCAGTGGCTGGGAATCCACTGGGACCTTTTGTCACACCGTTTCTCCATCCCGGCGAAGAAAAGGAAGGAGATAGCGGGTTCTGTCAAGAGACTTCAAGATTCTGAAAGGATATCAAGACACGAGCAGGAGAGAGTACTGCGCTCTCTCCAGTTTGCTTCGGTGACAGACCCAGTGCTAAGAGCACAGCTAAAGGATGCAATCGGAGTTTGGAGAAGTTATGCATCAAACGCGTGAAGAGATCTGAGAAGACCAGCCGCTTCGGCTAAGTACTCTTCTCAGGCCTTGGTCCCAAGCCAGACATCTAAAGAAGTCAGGTTCTTCTTCAGCCACCTCCCCCGTCGTTGACGATTCACTCAGACGCCTCGAAGGAGGGATGGGGAGGTCACTCTCATCGGAAAAAAGTCCAGGGGACTTGGTCCAGGCTATTCAAGACCTTTCACATAAAACTTTCTAGAAGCTAGGGCAGTGCTCCTTACCTTAAAAAAAGTCTCCCCGCGTCATTCGATCCACATAAGGTGGTGATAGACAGCGAGGTAGTTGTGAGATACTTGAATTGACAAGGATCGAGGTCACCACCTCTCAACCAGGTGATGTTGGCCGTCTTCCGATTGGCGGAAAAGAAGAAGTGGTACCTGTCGGCAGTTCACCTTCAAGGAGTCCGCAATGTGACAGCGGACGCTCTATCCAGGTTCACACCGATAGAGTCGGAATGGTCCTTAGACGCAGGATCATTCTCCTTCATTCTGAATCAGTCCCAGAACTGCAGATAGACCTCTTTGCGACGAAAGACAACAAGAAGTTGCCCCTGTACGTGCCCCGTACGAGGACCCCTTAGCGGAAGCAGTGGACGCGATGTCCCTCGACTGGAACAGATGGTCCAAGATTTATCTGTTCCCTCCTCACAACCTTCTGTTGAGGGTCCTCAACAAACTGAGATCCTTCAAAGGGTAGCGGCAATAGTGGCCCACAAGTGGCCGAACAGCGTGTGGTTCCTCCTGGCATTGGAACTGTAGCTGAAGTTTGTACCACTACCAGATCCAGTTCTGACCCAGCGAGTCCAGAAGTCAACTGTCTGCGCTTCATTACAGAAAACCCGGACCCTGCAGCTCATGATTTTCTCTCCTTAGCGTTGAGAAAGCGTTTCGGGCTTTCGAAAGCCAGTATAGACTTCCTTGAGGAATATAAGTGCAAATCTACTAGAAGGCAATATGAGTCATCTTGGAGAAAATGGGTGGCCTTTTGTCAAGGCGAAGATTCCGCAGGAGATCTTGACAGACTTCTGCTTATCTTTTTTCCCCACCTCCATGGTCAAGGGTTGGCAGCGAACACGATTTCAGCGTGTAAGTCTGCTTTGACAAGACCCATTCTATATGCCTTCCAGGTCGACCTAGGTAACGAGATCTTTAATAAAGTCCCGAAAGCCTGTGCTAGGCTCAGACCTTCAGCACCTCCAAAGCCCATTTCATGGTCTTTAGACAAGTTCTTCATTTCGCTTCTCTGTTGAGCAATGAAGAGTGTGCGTTAAAGGATTTGACACAAAAAGTTATTTTCCTATTTTGCACTCGCGTCCGGGGCCAGGGTTAGTGAGATTGTAGCCTCTCGAGAGAGGCAGGTCGTGTTCAGTTCCTGGATGGGGAAGAACTGAACCTGTTTCCGGATCCTACGTTTCTCGCCAAGAATGAGTTACCCACCAACAGGTGGGGTCCCTGGAGAATCTGCCCTCTGAAAGAAGATGCATCTCTATGTCCAGTAGAATGCCTAAAGGTCTATCTTCATAGAACTTCAGACTTCAAGGGTGGTCAACTATTCAGGGGAGAAACATCAGGCTCAAATTTATCTCTGAATCAACTCAGAGCGAAAATCACATATTTTATTCGCAGAGCGGATCCTGACAATACACCCGCAGGTCACGATCCGAGGAAAGTTGCCTCATCCTTAAATTTCTTTAATTGTATGGATTTTGAACATCTCCGTTCATACACTGGCTGGAAGTCTTCCAGAGTGTTCTTTCGCCACTATGCGAAGCAAGTAGAGGAACTAAAAGAGATCTGTGGTAGCAGTGGGTCGCGGTGTTAACCCTACTGTTTAACTCTGTGAGGAACAGTGGTCTTAATTGGGACGATTAATTCCAGGGTGAGTGTGTAGTTACATACTGTACTACAAACTAAGTGAGGGCACTGTGTTGCCCATCCAGACTGTTCCATTTCCGAAGGTGAACCTAGCATAAGTGCAGACATGTGTGCCGAGCGTTTCTAACGCTAATGTCATTGATTTGTAATACAGGCTTTTATGACTTTGATACCTCGGTATCTTAAAAGTGGCATCTAATGTTTTTTCTTTCAGACAAACAAGCTCTGTTTACTATCATACTTATGCTTAAAGTTTTGGGTTATCCTCTTCTTATATATATATATATATATATATATATATATATATATATATATATATATATATATATATATATATATAATTGTGGTTAACCTGTCTATTTATTGCCTGTCAATAATCTGGTTCTTGAGAACCTTGCGTCTCCTTCACCTGTGT
>NC_090743.1:107830163-107850163 GCF_036898095.1 Palaemon carinicauda | reverse complement strand
AGTGTTTTTGAGATAGGTACGAGTGACAATCCGCTCGCGTCACCCCCCCCCCCCCCCCACACACACACACACACAGACACACTACCTTATAGGTTATGTTAAGTGTGTGTGGGATTTTTCAAGGTGAATGGGACTTTGGAAAGAAAATAATATTCAGAAAACGCATTCCTTTTAGAAGGCAAACTCTTATAAAAAAAAAAAAAATTATTCAACAGAACCATGTTGAGCCTCTCGAAAATATCTATTTTTCCCCTTATTTTGTGCTTTCAAAATATGCATTAGGGTCCAGATTCATTTTGGCTCAAATTTGTTTCGAGTATCACTCTTTTTTTTTCCTCTAGTTTTTTTTTCCTTTTGGACGTGATTTGAAATTCTCTCTCTCTCTCTCTCCTCTCTCTCTCTCTCTCTCTCTCTCTCTCTCTCTCTCTCTCTCTCTCTAGCGTGGATGTTTTAGTTTATATACAAGTATGATACGATAGAAGTCGTTCTTTGGCAATGGAACTTTTATCCATAAGTTTTATTTTTGTTCAAAATTAATTTTTGTCATTTTACGACTGATGTTCTTCCCTACCAAAAACTGAACATTTACTGGCAAATGATCTTTGTTTGTAACACGCAAAATGACATTATGAGCAAAGGCGATTGCATAAAATGCTTGCCAAAGAATTAGCAAAGCCATAAGGTTGCAGTTATTCGTGATATTATCACGTGACAAGCTTGAAATACTTGAGTCACCATTGTTAGTCTTTAACAGTGAATCATTAAAGAGGTGATATCGCTTGTTTTGGTGGATTTCCATAAAATCATCTTCATCGTCTTACTCATGTTACTTGAATTTAAGATATGTGAGAGTCCGTGTTGGGGGTTTCATTTAGATATAGTCAGTCAGGGATGACACTGATATAAGATATAGATTTTAATGCGTTCTAAAATAAGGTTGAAATGTGCCATTCACTGAACATTACAGAATTCAAAGTGTATAGATTATATGTGATAATCTAATGCTTTGACATGTAACATTTTAAGATATGCTGTTTTCATGAAACCTATTAGCTTCTGACTCCTTATATAAAGAAACTATAATCATTTGGTCCTAATCCTAGCACAATAAAATGGAAGACCATAGTACAGAGGCTATGGCACTACCAAAGACTAGAGATCAATGGTTTGATTATGGAGTGTTCATCTCCTAGAAGAGCTGCTTTACCATACATAGTGTCATCTACCCTTACCGAGAGGAAAGCAGCCAGTGTACAGTTACAGTGCAGTAATTAACCCCTTGAACGAAGGAAAATTGTTTGTAAATCTCGGTTTTGTCAGTTGTGTTAGGACAGAGAAGAATTTGGAATGAATGAATAGGACAGACTATTGGGTGTATGTGTAGGCAAAAGAAAAATGAACCGTAACCAGTAAAGGTATAGTGTGATGATGTGTAAAATAGGTAAATAAGTCAAAATACAAGAATTCCCAAAAATGCATCCCACTCTAAAAGTGTTCCCTGAAAGGAGCGCGTCGATGTAAGCCATGAACATTAAATTTCTCTTGATAAATGGGAGCTTTAGAATCTCACTTTTCCTCGCAATTTCTCACCATTTCCCGCCATCTTACTTAACATCTGGAACCCACAGAATCTGGTCTTCACAAAAATCCTCTGGAGGCTGGAATATCCAATCCCACATTTCCTTTCCTGGCTTATTTTGCTGAGAGAGAGAGAGAGAGAGAGAGAGAGAGAGAGAGAGAGAGAGAGAGAGAGAGAGAGAGAGAGAGAGTGTGTGTAGCTCCATTAAGGAGGACGGTGAATAGAACCGAAATTTCCTTTTCAGGGATAATTTCATTTTAGATAATCTTCAAAAGAATTTTATGGTGGCCATCGATCATTAACCGAATGCCAAGTACAAAAATACCAATTAGCTATGATGGTAGAGAATGGTTGATTTTAATTACAAAAGTACAAGTACAAAAATCGGAATTCGACTGGTATATATACAGAAGAATTGTCATTGACTTTTATCTTTCGTGGCTAAATGGCACGGTCACTGTCATAAATATCCTGGACCAGGGTTCGATTCCCGGCGGTCAGATGCTATTGTCTTTGTTTCGCCTTGGGACTTTGATCCCGAGGTCGGTAAAGTAATCCAGACATTAATGTATTAGAATATATGGCTTATTTGAATATGGAAAAACACGTCTAAATGTGCAAAATTCATCATATATATATATATATATATATATATATATATATATATATATATATATATATATATCTATGTTTGCCAATGGATATATAAGCAGATGAGCAACTTGGATTAACGTCAACATTGGGTGTGGAGGAAATGTCCCCCTAAATCTCAATGAAGTCACTGGCAGCAGGGAAACAGATTTGGGTTTAAGACGATAGACAAGATACTTTTTCGGCTTTTACTCTTGATGCCTGGCGGATGGTCTTACTGGAATTAGTATGAGCCGGCAGGGGTCACATAACTTAGTTAGATAGGCACTGCTCATCACAAGGAACTGGTTATCCTTGGATGAATTTAACCAATGAATTCTTTATTTATTTAGTCAGTCTATAGAAAGCGAAAATAACATAATGGCCACCAGTCATGTGCGAAGCTGGGTGCTAAGAATTTCCTAGTTTATAAATCAGATTGGGAAGTTACAGCAAGTAGAAGATGAATTTATGAAATATAGTTTAGATATCTTTGCTCCAACTGAAACACATTGTAAGGGGATTGGTAAAGAAATCTTAGACCAAGGCAAAATATCGGTCTACTCAGGAAGTTGGAAGAGAAGAGGTGGGAACGATGATGACACCAAGGGCAAAAATGACTGACGGAATGGAGATTGTTACTAGCAAAGTTTAAATGAAAGCAGTGCAAGATGAGCATTATAGTTTGCTATGCACCAACAAATGATTCCTCCTGAAGAAAGGAAAGATTAATACTATATAGAACTGCTGTGTAATAGATGAGATCCCCGAGAGATATATGAAAATTTTAATCGGTGACTTCAATGCTAAATTTAGAAGGAATAATCAAGGGATCGAGAATGTGATGAGTGTTGAGGGTCTTGGTGAAGTTGCAAATAAAAATGGAGAACATTTCATGAGTTTCTGTTCAACAAACAATTTTGTCATTGGAGATAGGTTTTTTCAGCACAAGCGCATCCACAGATATACATGGACTTCATGTGGCAATTAAACAATCAAATAGCCATTAATAAAGAGAAAAGTAGGGCTCTGAGAAATGTAAGAAGCTATAAAGGTGGAGATATAGGCAGTGATCACATGCTCCTCATTGCCACACTGAAATTAAAACTGAAAGCACCCAACAGAAATGAAGATTGAATACCTAGGTTTGATACAACTAAGTTTCCAGAAGATGAGAACAGAGAAACCTTTGCAATTGAATGCATGAATCGATTTGCAGTCTTAGAGACTTTAAGAAAAAGAGTTGTCAATTAATGAAGAATGGTGTGAAATTAAGAACATATATCAGTCAGGTGGTAGTGAAGTTTTGTGACATGCAGTTGCAAGGAGAAAACCAGGGATATCAAATGATACTTGGGATACTATAAATAGGAGACAAAGACGAAGGCAGGAATTGGGTGGTGAAACTTTGCGAGGAAGTAATGAGAATTACAAGGTAGAGCATGCTAAGTATTCCAGTATTGATTGTGAAGTAAAAAAAAAAAAAAACAGGAATGACCGGAGACCATATTTAGACAGGAAAGCAGATGAGGCGGACCAAGCTATGAATTCAGGGAGCGGTTATGGTATAAAAATTGCTCACAGAGTTATTAATGAAAGCTGTACTGAGGCAAAGAAGAAGCATGCACCCAGTAAAAAGAGAGGTGGATCTGTTATAATGGCTAGGTTAAGTAAAACTTGGAAACCAGTTGTCTGAAATTACATATAAAAATCAGGCTATATATATCAGTTTAGTGAGGTTGATGTTACTCTATAGACATGAGTTGTGGTATGACATTAAAACAATATCCAACATAGTTTTTAGTGTCAAGAAGAAAACCCTCAGTAGAATATTGTGAGTTAAATGGCAGGACATGATTAGAAATGAAACTATGAGAGAGATTACTCGGGTGCCATATGTGGCTGATATCATGGTGATGGGTAGATGGAGATGGTTTGGGCATGCTCTTCGCACTCCCTTAGAGAGATTAGTTCACGAAACTTTCAACTTGGCTCCACAAGGCACTAGAAGAGTTTGAATACTCAGGTCTACATGGCTGAGGACTATGAAGAGTGAAGTAGGAAATGATGAATGGAGCAGTATTGATTTAGAAGCTCAAGATAGAGATGACTGGCAAGATGTAATCGAGGCCCCTTGCGTCAATAGGTGTTGGAAGAGATGATGATGATGATGATGATATGTGTGTTAGTGTATGCACGTAAATATGTATTGTTTGAGTGTATGATAAGTTACAAAAACAATCTTGCTGAATATGCAAGGTCAAATGTTTTAACGTTTGCATGGAAATAAAATTTAGTTGTCGAGTTCATTTTCTCCCATAATTATGGAACAGGATTAATTAACTCAAGGAGCGAACAAAACTATAGAACGGAATATAATCTTAATCAGAACATAAAGAATAGTGTTATAATTTTTCCCCAATAAAGGATTAATTTAGTTTATTTGTCTATTAAAAACTATAACAAAATATTTCCATAGCTTATATAAATGGAATATGATATAATCTTTTTTATGTCTCTACTTTGCCAGAGCGTTGCTCGAGTCTTAATTTTCTTCTTTTAAAAACCATTAGGGTCATATTAGATAGGGAAAGGGGAGAAGGGGCATGAATGGGGTGGGGGTGTGGTGTGGGGTTAGTTTAGTGTATGATGGTCCATGATTTTCTCATCTCAGCAACCATTATCTCAAATTATCCTCTTTCGAGAGGTGCTTAAGATACAATCTCCACACCTCTTACGAGATCTTGCAATCTTCCGTGAGAAGAAGAAAAAACATTCGAAGATTATGAAAGAAGAAAACTGTTTAGATATAATAAGAAAATGATATCCTTATAACCTTGTTTTTTCTACTTTGAAAGCAATGCATCTAATAGGACTTTAATGTTAGTAGGCGATAGCATCGGGTGATCTTTCAGTTAATCGGTTGTTTTATTGATTTTTTTCCTTTGCTCTTTGCTTTGATTTTGAGTATTTTATTATAAGAAGAAGACCTATAATTCCGTTTCTTTTATTCAATTTGTTTGAGGTTACTGATTTGTTAAATGTTATATTCTATAATATTTTTCTCTTAATGGTGTTTAAAAATTTTTTCTTTTCTAATTTCAGCTTATTGCAAAATGTATATATTTTATTTGCAAATTAAGAAATATATATATATATATATATATATATATATATATATATATATATGCATATATATTTATATATATGCATATATATATAATATATATATATATATAATATATATATATATATATATATATATATATATATATACATATATTTATAAAATCATCTCTTCCTATGCCTATTGACGCTAAGGTCCTCGGTTAGATTTCGGCACCACTCCCTTGAGGACTGGCACTGAGGGCCTTTAGAAAGGGGTTACTTTCTGACCCCACCATTGAAAGGGAGACTAATGCAACGGCCTGTTTATTACCCTGTACTTTCTAACTTGTACACTTTGGTCCTCTAATGTATGTATATATATGTATATGTATATATATTCTTACGAAGCTGGTGTAGTGTAGAGTAAATAAGTTAATCAGGTAATTTATTTATGTTTTTACATGTGCCTTGGAAAGGTGAATAGCCAGCTCTTAAGATGAATTCCTCTCATGTAGATATAAGATATGTATGCAAATTATGTAAGACTGACAGTATATGTAAATTTATGTTATTTTTTAAGAATTACCTTTTTATTTTGCATATTTTGTTACGAAGTCTTACTTAATCTGTTTAAGAGTGTTATATGGTCCATACGAGATATGAGCAAGGGCTTATGTAAATCTTTCTTATATTTTTATGAGGTATTGTGTCATGTTTGTGAGAGAATAGGGCAATTCTTATATTTGCCACATGTTTTGGAATTTATCGAAAACCCACCGTTAGATTTTATCTGTTTCTTTATTCCTGAGGACAAAGGTGGGCGGAGCTAGCGAAGAGAGAGACATCTCCCTGTTGCGTTGGTATGCGTCTGAGAGTTGCCTGAAGGCAAGGTTTGTCAATCTGAATTTTTATCTAGTTGATAACTCTGGCGTCGTTGTTAGGTCAACCCCCAAGCTTCCAGACCTCGGACCTAGAATATTCTGGAAGTAGCTAAGATCAATCATATATAAGCGCCCCCAGGGATGCGGGGCAGAAGAGAAACAGTCTTCCTGTGAAAGAGCCAAAATTCCCTCTCTCTCTCTCTCTCTAGTACCTATAGTGTGTCCTCTCCAAAGTGATATTGTGCCCCAGCCCATATTGTGTATAATTGATTTTAAATTGTTGTGGTGAGTTTTGGCATTGTGTAAATCTTTGTAACTGGCCCATTGAGATTCATTAAAATACGTGAAGTTAGTAAGTTTATCAGTTACTTTATTTAAGTTCTTCAAGAGTTTAAGCAATAGAGTGTAATTATTTCTTTTGTCTTAGTCTAAGGTTTTATTCAGATTTAATTTCAAGTCAACTGATTATATAATTTTCACAGTGTAACACTTCTTTTGTCTTAATCTAAGTTTTACTCAGAGTTAATATTTCTAGTGATTTTTTTTTATGTAAATTCTTTCAAAGTGTTGTAATTTATATAGAATATATCTATTTTTTTTTTAAATTGTATTATTTCAATCATCAGGGTTTATTTCATACTCTCTCGTATCCTGTTAATGAATCGAAGTGAGAAGTTGTGTACTTGAGAGACCTTTGGATATTCAGTGTTTTTGTATATTGTTGTCTTGGAATTATATAACTGTCTCAGAGCTCGGGTAGTAATATTTTCAAGTGTAACAGATTTAATGTGAAAACGATCAGGTGAGTTTGGATCTCGAGATGGTTGTGTAGTTTGCCAGCCGTAATATATATAATATTATACTTTTGGTTCCCAGATACGAGACTATAATATATATATATATATATATATATATATATATATATATATATATATATATATATATATATATATATATATATATATATATATATATATATACATATATATATATATATATATATACATATATATGTATATATATATATATATATATACATAATATATATATATATATATATATATATATATATATATATATACATACTGGTATATATATTTTTAACGTATTCATTTCTGTTCGTTCTCCTCGTACTTTCTTGCTCGTAATCCTGAAACATAAACACCACGCTATCTAGTCTTTATTTGGCTTAAAATAAGAAAGTTGAACTTAGATGTTTTCCCTCTTCCTTTTTATTGAAAGTTTCCTCAAAGTTCTGCACAAGAATTTCCAGGCCATTGCTTCATTTTCTTTTCACTTGAAGACTTCACTTGAGGGGAAAGTGAAGCGGCATCTTTATGCAATCCTGCAGCAACGAGATGCAACATGAGTGAAATTTCACCCTGAATAAAACATCAAAGATCTTGTCGGGAAAAGACGGAATAAAAGTCACCGAGAAGAAGAAGAAGAAGAAAAGTGGGTTTTATACTTGTACATATATAATTATGTCAAATTGAGAGAGAGAGAGAGAGAGAGAGAGAGAGAGAGAGAGAGAGAGAGAGAGAGAGAGAGAGAGAGAGGTTCATTTACATTTTACAGTGGGTAAACTTTATCGTCAGAAATTCGGGATACACCGAATCCTTCCAAGGAGTCCCCAGGAATTCTCAAGAGCCGTGAGGGAGATTCAGGGGGATTACATGATAGTTCTAGGATTTTAAAGGAAATGCAGGAAATTTTATAGCTTTTAAACAATTGTGAAGGAGATCTATTGAGAATTCAAAATCTCTCTTGTCAATAGATTACCCAAGACTTTCGTAGAGCTTATTAAAAGTTCTTTTACAGTCTTTTCAGGTAAAATTATAATACAATGATATTGTTGATTATTAAAACGAAATTGTCTTGAATTATTATGAGTTTTTTTTTATAATCAATAGTTTAAGCAGGAGTTGACAGTACAGGGAGCAGTAATTGAGGGGATTCATTAAGGGATTTTAGAAAATAAAAAAGGATAAATGATGATTAACTGTTAAATATTTTTCTTAATCAGGTTAAGGATAATAATATTTGATATCTTGTCTTGCAATAATTTAAAGGGCTTATAAAATCTGGCAAGAATATATTCTCTATTTTTATTTTTTCTTTCTATGGCATCTTATTATTTCCCATTATAAGGTTTTTATTTACTCGATTTTTAAAGGTCATAGAATGTTTTTCCTGATGATTTTCACTTGAGATATAATTTATGAATATATCCAAAGACAACGGAAGCGTCCTATGGACGATCAAAGTTCTTGCTCAGTATGTTTGATGTCTATATTACTTTGCGTCAATGGTTTTGTGGAAGGAAGCCTTTAAGGTTATGTTCCAATCTCTAATATTTCGGAAACATTTTGATCGTCTGTTGATGGATAAACTTTAAATAATATGCCTTTTATTTCCAAATCAAACCCAACAATCCGTGTTTATCCAAAGGTTTGTGTAAGAAAGCTTTAAAATCTCCGTAGGAGCATGGTTGGTTGGTTTATCGCCCCCAAGAAAATCTTTGGTACATTGCCCAAAGTAAGTAACTCAAGGTTGTAATCGGTACCCAGCCCAAGAGAACGATGTTTGTATGTTAGTCAGTAATTAGCCCAAAAGTACGTCTGGTTTGGGGGTCTTTTTGGTACTAGCCAAAAGGACTGCCGTATACAACTTGCCCCAAAGTACATTCTTTTCTTATACGAGCCTGTTTATACATTCCAGTCTTATGAGAAGGGTCTGGTATAGTATTTGGTCAAGTTGGGTCACTCCGACAAAATCCTCCGAAGTATGCTACTGAACCCCGTCCACATCTCCCCTCCCTCCCACTTAACTCTGTTTTACGGTCTCTCATCCTCCTTCTTGTCTTCTTTCTCCACCATCCACCTGCAGCCCCTCCCACCACATTCTTTCCCTCCTTCACTAGCATCTGGCAGTATGGTGAAGTGTCACTGTCTCTTTTATGATTGTTCATTACTTTCAAAGTGTTTCATTGAACACTGTCTAATCCCTCTCCCCGATGCCAAAAGACCTAAAATAAATTAATCAATCTCTCTCTTTCCCATCCTTTCCCCCCTCTCCAGTAGCTCTCTCCCCTATCCCTCTCTCCCTTCCTCTCCCCTATCCTTCTCACCCTCCCTCTCCCCTATCCTCCTCACCCTCCCTCTCTCCCATCACTTTCCCCATCCCATAGTCTTTTATTAACTTTCTATTCCGTGTCATACTTTTCCATCTCTACACTTCGTACCCTGTGGCCTTCAACTCCATCAAGGCTTTCTCTTTATCTTTCGCCTTACGTTTTTGCAAGTTTGAGAGAGAGAGAGAGAGAGAGAGAGAGAGAGAGAGAGAGAGAGAGAGAGAGAGAGAGAGAGAGAGAGAAACTTTTGGTAGTTCGAAATAGCGGCCACTGATTATAATTATCTTGTCATTCCCGTAAATTTTAAGTAAATATGAGGTCAATTACTGTATCACTGTATATAGGAGTAAATAATTGTAAGACAAATCTGATGATTTTGATAGTTTCATTTGAAAGTTTGTCATTGACGTCACAAAAGTTACTTATGTAATAGTAAGATTCAGGATATGTGGATCGTAAGGTATAATTTACTTTTCCACTAAACGCTGCATTAACATGTCAATGTTTATCAATCTCCAATGCTTTAAAGCTCTCTCAGTTAATTTATATCTATAATTCTAAGCGCAACAAATCCCCTCCTTTAAATAAGGAAGTATAATTGATTATATACGTCTGTTTGTGTTCATATATAAGAAGTGTATCGCAAATAATTACTTTTGTCAACTATTTTGTCAATAAAGATTCTTTATATCTGGGTCAGTGATGTAACTGTTAAAACATATGATTATTACATTAAAATACATTTGTAATTACTATGATATAATCCTTCACTATGACGCCAACCATCAACTTCCAACAAGAACTTCCATTAACAATTGTACTCAGGATTTTTCCCGTGCCTTCTTCGGAAAAATGAAATAAAAGTCTATTACTTCAAACAGTGTTATAAAACAATTACCTATCCAGAGTCGGTTGCATTCCATCTCGAAGGAGAGTTGGTGACTTTCCCATAATCCTTTCGCCTTGAATGATTTACTTGCCTAGGCGTCTTCTACATTTCTCCGAAAACTTTTACGAATTTCTGAAAGTCTTTGTGAATTCCCTGCACCTCCTTTAAATTCTCCGGGTCGATCATGCAATCCACAGAATTCCCCTAACAGCTCTAAAACAAAAACTCCCCAGAAGCTCTTAGAATTCCTTGGTTGTATATCAGGCGATAATGTTCAAAGACATAGTTCCACAGATAAGAGACTGCCAATCTATAATGTAAATCAGCCCCCTCCTTTCTCTCTCTCTCTCTCTCTCTCTCTCTCTCTCTCTCTCTCTCTCTCTCTCTCTCTCTCTCTCTCTCTCTCTCTCATGACATTATATTCCTCAAGCATAGAACCCTTTTTATGTCATATATTCGTGAACCACACTTACCTATTATAACGTCAGATTCATGGTCCGTTTGGTTGCATCTTCTTCTTGGTCACTTTTGTTCTCTTCTTTTACCCACAAGATCTTTGATGATTTATTCAGAGCTCAATTTTTCTTGCGCAGCTTCTCGTCGCTGCTTGATTCCCTGAAGTTGCTCCTTTACCTTTCCATTAACGTCAAGTGTTCTCAGATCAAAGACAGTGTTTTTTTTTTTCTTTTCTTTTCTTTCTCGATATCAAAGTGACAAGGATAATGGCCTAGGATACTGAAGATATGACCTTAAAATCCTTAACAAATCATCTCGGTAAAAATAGTAAAAATAAAAACAGACAAATTATTAGATATGGGTCAAATCCATACCAAGAAAAAGTGGTTCATTTGTGTAGAAAAGTGCACTTCAAAGCGGAAGAATATCGAAAAAGTGCGAAAAAATTAAATAAATAAATACAATGCATAACTATTTAATAATAGAGTTACGGCTGAACATCTAGGGGATTTTCATAATAGGATGGCTGCACATTTATGTGAACAAGTCTTATTGTATTCAGAAATATGTTGTAAAAATCCTGAAGGTTAGATGTAAAGGAAATGAATTCATCATTTATCATAGAAATGAAAATTTTTAAGCTCGTGCACATTCAAGAATATTAGTTTTTACCACTATCCGTTTTACTTGAGGGCGTGCGAGCTGACTCGTTCAGTAAATAATTGTATAGGATAATGTTGCTATAGTCGCACCAAGGTTTATGTATACGTTCAATTTATTGCTTGTGAAATATCATCGAAAATTCCTTAGTACTGCTGCTCCTGCAGAAAATACTGGCAATTTTTATGCTTGGCCGTATAGATGCGAGTGAGCTGTGTCTGTGTCAAAAAGAAAGTTAACAGCAAGAGCATACTGGTGGCCTGTCACCATTACAGGAAAATATTCAGAAAACCGTTGCCGGCATATTTCTTTATTGAGTCTTGCTTATTATCTCCTATCAAAATTACTCATTCATTACACACGCCTCATACATACAGCCAAGCCTAGCACGTGTTCCACAGGGCAATTGGAACAACAACACTACAAAATATGTACACCACATTTCTTTATTGTTTTACAAGTACGTCATGTATTACAAGTTTACTTTCCTTTGATATGCTAAAATATTTACGTTTATATTTTATCTGTGTGTTTTTACCTACCTGTAATATCTTTGACCTGAATCAGACAATTGGCGCCTCAATTGTCTAGACACTAGAGTGATACCTCTTGATACAAATTCTACTGCTCATGAATTTTCACGTTGCAAAACGAGATTTCACATATTGTGAAAAATGTTTCATGCTACAAATCGAAGTATGGTACGAGATTCGGCCGACCGCTGACACTAATTTTAAAATTTGCCACCATCCTCCCGTACTCCCATTGGATATCTCCCTACTCTGATGATAGTTACTGCCATACAATCCTGCTCTCCTATTGGTTAGCTATCCCATCATGCATCTACGTATTGGTGTCTTTCGCTCATTTCGTTTTGGCAGTGCTATTGTCAACATTGAAGTCGTGTTTGTGATTTTGCTTTCATGCTTTTACGTACTGAACTGTATTGTTTTGCGCTATTCAAGTCGTACGTTATTAACTATGTGTCCCAAGAAAGTTGTTGATGTTCAGGGAAAGAAGAAGAGGATACTTTTTATGGAGACAAAGAGTGAGATAATCAAGAAGTATGAGGCTGGCATGCGGTTAAGTGTGATCGCTCAGGAATATGGCTGAAATCCATCTTTGATAGGAACCATCCTAAAACAGAAGGAAGCCATCAAAGCAGCAACCCCTTCTAAGGGCATGATTGTTTTTTCCAGTAAGAGAAGGCATGACCATGATGTGTTGGAGAGACTCCGTGCAAACATCAGTGGGAATATAATGTGAAGCCCCTGCTGGTGTATCAATCGGAGACTTCTCGAGCTTTTAAGTCCCACAAAGGGATTAATGAGAAGTTTTCTGTGTTGTGTAGGGCTAATGCAAAAGCCTGGGTAACAATACGCATTTGTTGACCGAAGGCCCTAGCTATAATAACTTAAGAAATAGATATCTGTTTGAGGCTCAAGGTGACGATGGCAGGTTCATCCTTGCCAAGATTCTTGGACATGATGTGTCCTACTATGCAAGCGGCATTTTTAGATTTATTTCAGAAGTAGGTCTTCTGAAAACTATTTAACTTATATGGTTCAATTTAATTGAATATTCTATTAATTTTTTTTATATAGAATAAATGATATCGTCGTCAATGACCTTAGATGTCAGGATGCCTAAAAACTTCAAATCAATCAATCAGAAGGAGGTCTTATTAATGTTATTCATTTTTTGTAACATATTTACTTTTCTGGTTTTAATTGAATATTCTTTTAATTTTTATTTATAATAAACGATGTTGGCGTCAGTGATCTACGATGTCAGGATGCCAGAAAACTTCAAATCATTCATTCTTTCATCATTGTTCACCTAGCATGTTAACCTTGTTTCGGCTCGACTGTGAAAAAATATTTGGAACAGAAGTACCTCCCCCTGTAATTCCTTCTGGTGTTAGACAATGCCCCTGCTCACCCTCCTGGCCCTCTTGATGAGAGAATGCCTTCATGAAGCCATTGAGCTTCAGCATGGCATATCATTCCCGTGCTGAAACTTGGTGATGGGCAAGAGGGTTCTCGAACATCGGGAAATTGCTCCCCCAGTTCAAATCTAAATTTCTCTCTCTCATCTTTTTCTTACTCTGAATACTACTACTTCGACCTTCTCCTCATTTTATAAACTTTATTTTGTATTGTTTTCCAAACTCTGAAAAAAAATTCCTGTAATATATATATATATATATATATATATATATATATATATGTGTGTGTGTGTGTGTGTATGTATTTATCTACTTTTTTTTAATGGCGTTGATGTTTCTACATCCGTTATTGCCACTGGTGTGGATGTTTCTACATCTGTTTTGCTGGGAGTAGGTATCACGGTCGGGGGGTATTCGCATTCAAAGCTATATGTGAAATTGTTGGATGATCTCAGCTATCCTGAAGATGGTTTGGACCTTTTTGGCGGAACTGTTTTCAAGGGTTGGGTTTTTAGGATTCCAAGGGGATCCAATGCTTGCGGTAGGATTCTCGGCTTCTGGCCCAAAGCCCATCATTACAGATATGGAGAGGATGATTCCATAGGTTCTTTGTGTCAGTCCTAAGAGACGGGTTTAGCTTACACCTGTGCCTCTATATATGTTTTGGTGCTATCCCTCTGGTAGGGTATGGAGTGGACCATCTGGGAAGTATACTCTCATTATGCCGATAGTGGAGAATGCATATTTCCTATCTGACGAATGATACCTCAATATTCTAGAGCAGGTAAACCTTAACAATCAACAAACCTATCTCGACCCACACTGTTGACAACATCTGATAGTTTGATTAAAGAAAATTTTGTTGGCGGCCTTGGAACTAAAAAAGACCACTCTACTGATGTTAAAAATCTATTAATTTGGGTAACACAAGGAAACTGAGAGTCCTCCATGTTGCCCAAATTCCATTCTACAAATTATGATGATGTATATAAAGCTTTTGAGTGCTATGGATTGATGAAGGAAATAAGGATGAGACTCAGAGATGAAAAATGGGACTCAAGGGTATCTTTTGATAGTCAGGACGAAGCATTTGGTGCTGTTTGTACTATAAGTAACATTAAAATTAACAACTTGAACATTATGGGAGCACTTTGTGATAAGGTCCCAAAGGAATTGGATGTATACAAACCTGCTAATTGATTTAAAAAAAGAAGTAAATTCACCCATGCCTTCACAGAGAAAGCCAAAACCACCAATGTGGCCTGTAGCTGAACCTAAAGGGGTAATAGGGAATTATTTTAGAATATGTGAATTGATTCAGAAAAAAAGTAGGAACCATTGCACCTGGTGATATAGCGTGTTTTGGGAAAAATAGTTCTCATGCATGACAAATCCTCGACACAGTCTGCAATACTATCTTACTTTCAGACAAGCACTGATGAAATTAAATTAGAAATCAAACCTCATGTAAATTTTAGTTATGGAAGGGGAGTAGTCTTTGATAAAGACCTGTACGAATTTACAGAGGAGGAGATACTTTTCAAGTGTCCACTAAATGTATGGAAAGTGCATAAGATTCCTGGACATCAGAACATCAATGATTATACTTACTTTCCAGGATGCTGATGTACCTTTTTCTATTGTTATTGAAAATGAAAGGATTAAAGTTAGTCATTTTAAGCAGAATGATTTAATTGTTTTAAATTTGGTCGCCCATCTAAAGTTTGCAAAAATTAAAAAATGTGTGGTATTTGCTCCAAATATTATCTTGGAGACTGTACACTTGAGGCCAGGTGTTTAAACTGCAACTTGAATCATAAATCAACTAATAGGAGATGTGAACAGTATAAGTTGGAGGAAGCAGCCCTCAACAAATCCTGTTTAGAATAGAGAAGTGTGGGACATGCAAAAAGACTGCTGAATAAATCAACTTGCTATGCAAAGTTCTTAAAATCAAAAGGAAATTTACTACAAGAGACATCAAACCCACCTAGCACTGCTAGTAATTCTAAGAAAAGATATACTTCATCTAATAATAAAGTGCTGTATGACGAGGTAAGCATATTGACTTCTGAGGCTCTGCCACTGTATATTAAAACTGGGACATTGCCCAGTTCCGTACAGCCTTCGTCCCCCATTCCCAACAATAGTACTAACCTCTCTTAGGCCATGTCCTTGCCTGATTTAATGGAGATTCCACATGAAACCAAGTTACCAGGTGCACCTGTATTGGAGAAGGTGCAAAAACCTGGTAACTCACCACCAATTAATCAGAAAAGAGAGATACCTCCATCTCTTGCCCCCTTCCATAAGAAATATTATAGTTATGGCATCAAATAAATGGGATGTTTTGTCTGTTGATGTTTCTGATCAACTGGAAGACAATTTAAATAAATCAGAAATTCAAGTTGTGGTTCACCATTCCCCTCAACAATTAGATCTAAAGGACAAAAAGGAAATCACAAATGCAAAACCCAATCTATCAAAACTCTCATTAATAAAGCCACCTGGAAATAGGGTTAGATCAAAAACTTCATCTAAGGGGGTCTGCCAAAATACAAACCATAGTTTTTTCCTCCATTATGCAATGGAAATGTCAGGTTTTAAGGGCCAAATATGAAGAACTTAATCTCCTCATTCATGAGCATTCCCCCATTATTATATGTCTACAGGAGAGCAAACTTGATAATAATACTCCTTGTCCTTGCAAATATATTAGTTGATGATGCCATAGACTTACTGAATGGAACTCTCCATATAGCAGGAGTCAATGCAATTCCCAAAACAACAGGGTTATTCAAACGACAACCAGTCTCCTGTTGGTCTTCAGAACTAACTGCCCTGCACAGAACCCTGAGAAGATCTCTAACATGATTGTGCAGACGCTGTACTGAGGAGAATATAATTATATACAAGAAATGTAGAGCACAGTTCCATCGTGCCATGAAAGAAGCTACCATCATCTACTGTGTGGAGGAAAGCTAAAAAGATAGCAGGCAAACTCACTTTCAACCCACCACCAGTGTTGATGATGAATTGTCATTATGTGACTGGAGCAACTGAGGTTAGCAATGCCCTGGCTGATCATTTCTCAAATGTATCAGGCAAATGTGTAGCATCCCCTGGTTAACACTATAGGAACATTGAAGAAAAGAAAATTTAAAATTTTGCAACAGGAAAGGAGGAGTCATACAATTCTCCTTTTACTAAAAGAGAATTTGCTACCACACTTGCTACTTGTAATGGTACAGCCCCTGGACCCGATGGAATTCCATATGCAATTATTAAACATGTACCTGTTAATTCCAAGTTATTTATTTTAAGTATTATTTACAGAATATGGTATAATCATAGTTATCCAAGTATTGGCGAACTAGCCATTATTTTAGCATTTCTAAAACACGGTAAGGATGAATTCTTAGCAGCAAACTACCGACCTATTGCATTGACATGTTGTTTATGTAAGATCATGGAAAAGATGATCAATGCAAGACTGGTGTGGTACCTGGAGAAGAAAGGTATTTCATCACCTATCCAGTGTAGATTTAGGAAAATGCATTTAACGACAGATGTGTTTTTAACCTCGAAAAGGCACATGAGGATATGGTATACTTAAAACCATTCATAATCTTGGACTGAGAGGAGAGCTATCATTGTTCATTCAAGCATTTATTTCACATAGATTTTTCCAAATTGTAGTTGGTAAAATTTTGTTAGAGAGGAAATGTCAGGAAGAGTTCCTCAAGGTAGTGAGTGTACTGAGTGTAACCCTATTTGCACTAGCCACGATTGGGATATCCTCAGTCATTTCTAAAGATATTCTCTCAACACAATTTATAGATGATCTCTCTCTATATCATTTGCTGGAGATAGAATGGCAATGGTTGAGAGAAAATTACAACTCTCAATCGACATTTTAATTAAATGGGCTGATATGAATAGATTTAAGTTTCCGACAAGTAAAACTGTTGTTGTCTATTTCTGTCGTTTTCGGGGAGTATATCCAGATCCGGATATGTACATCAAAGGTCAACGTATCCCATGTGTAAGTGAAGCTAGATTTCTAGGGTTGATTTTTGATTGTAGGCTTACATGGGTTCTTCACTTGAAAGCCTTAAAAGTAATGTCTTGAGACTCTGAATCTTTTTAATGTTTTGTCCCATTCATCATGGGGGCAGACCGTAAAACTTCTAAAATTATACAAGGCTTTAATTTTTTCAAAAATTAGTTATGGGAGGTGAAATATACTCCTCAGCTACCCCAAGCCGATTAAAAATTTTAGATTCTAAACTCCATTCTGGTATCAGATTGTCCTTAGGAGCCTTTAGAACTTCGCCAATCCCAAGCCACCTTGTTGACTTTGGAGAATTGCCTTTAGACCTTTGCCGGAAGTCTTTTTTTGTTCGGTATTGGGTTAGGTTGTAAAGACTTCCTAATTCTATAGCCTGTCACACTGCAAACCTTGTAGGGCATTCTAGATATTTTGAATTGCACCCAAAATCTACTCAACCTTATGGCTTCCGGGTAAAAACATCAGTGGACAGTTTAGATATAGGTAGAAATAAAGTGCTTCCATGTAAGATATCATCAACCCCTCCATGGAAATTACCAGATATATCTTTTTGTAAATATTTTATTGGTATAAAAAATAACATGACCTACTATGAAGTCAGGTTGCTCTTTACGTAACATGTTAAAGAACACGGAAAAAACTTATATATACTGATGGCTCCAAATTTGATGCTGGCATTGGATTTGGATCATATAGCAGTGTTTTTAATTGTAGAGGTGCACTTCCTCTAGCATCCTCTATATTTATTCCAAACTATATGGCATACTAACCACTATTGAGAAAATAGCGTTACAAGTCGAGGGTAATTTTACCATTTTTAGTGATGCAAAAAGTGTCCTACAAGCTTTAGAAGTTTTTAATTCCAATAATCATTTATTTTTAAAATTTTAGAGTGGCTTTTAATTATTAGCATGAAAGTTATAACAGTTAGATTTTGTTGGCTTCCGGTGCACGTAGGTGTGTCCGGAAATGAGAAGGCAGATTCACTGGTAAAGAGTGATGCAGCAGAGTTGCTACCAAGAAAGTATCTCATTCCCAGTAATGAAATTTTACCTACAATTAAGAATTCTATTGATAATAACTGGCAACAGCATTGGGATTGTTCATTTGAAAATAAGATGAGAGAAATAAGTAATGTTATATCCGCTTGGAGGTGTAATTGGATACCAAGAAAGTGGGAGACTACTCTTTGTCGTCTCTGCATTGGTCACACTCAGATGACACATGAGTTTTTGCCGGCTGGCTAACATCGACTGTTTGGTACCATTGACAGCGAGGCGTTTGTTAACCGAATGCCCAACATATAGTCAAGAGAGAAATAGATACCTGTTTGAGGTTCCAGGTGAGGATGGCAGGTTCATCCTTGCCACGATTCTTGGACATGATGTGTCCTACCATGTTAGTGGTATTTTTAGCTTTATTTCAGAAGCAAGTCTTCTGAAAGATATTTAACTTTTAAAATGACATCTATACTTTTATGGTTTTGATTTAATATTCATTTATTTCTTATTTACAATAAACGGTATCGGCGACAATATCCATAAATGTCAGTATGCCAGAAAACCTCAGATCCATCAATCACCCTCCTTGTATCGAGGAAGATATCGAAGTTGATTTTTCATTCATCAAGGTATTTTATCTTCTGCCAAACACCACCCCTCTCCTCCAGCCCATGGACCAGCTAGTGATTTCAAACTTTAGGAAGCTCTATAAAAGATATATCGTCAAGAGATGTTCCGAAATCACTGATAGCAAAAACCTCACCCTACGTGAATTTTGGAAGGAGCATTTCGATGATGTGATATACTGCAGACTCATCAATAAAGCTTAGCTGTCGGTTTCGAGGTGCACCTTGACCTCTTCGTGGAAGAAGCTGTGGCCTGATACTGTCTATGCACACTGTGACTGTATAATTCCTTCCTGCCACACTCGCCTTCATTGCCAGACGTATCACTACCCTGTCTCTCTCCGTCGCTCAGGTAGAGGGGAGAGGGGCTAGTTATACAATGTTGAGAGTGGGTACCCCAATAAGTACACTCGGAAAATAATCTCCCACAAATTGTCAAACCTGCTGTGTAGTAGTTTGGAAAGGGGATGGGTTGAATGTGTGTGGGTGTGCAAATATATCTATCTAAATATTTAGCTGTAATTTTTAAGGGTTTTGTACACTAGTATCTATCTATCTATATATATATATATATATATATATATATATACACACACATATATTTATATATATATATATATATATATATATATATATATACACACACACACACACACATATATATATATATATATATATATATATACACACATATATATATATATATATATATAAATATGCATACTATATATATTTATGCTTGTATATACAGTATATGCATGGGTGAATATATATACATATGTACAGTATATACATAGACAGACACGTGTATGCACGCATATTTGTATATACAGTATGTGTGTTGAAAAGCAGGTTAACAAATTGGTGATTCTTTGTAATTGCTCAGTGATTGATATGTTTTCGCTTGACGTTCAAAGAAGACTCTTGTTTATGAAAGCATTCGAGAGGTATCTGACTCTTTTCCCCTTAATCTTAACCTGTAGTAATTTCTTCGTTGTCCTTATTTTCTACCTCTTA